>NW_024432721.1:0-6165 GCF_017639785.1 Mesocricetus auratus
TGCAAATAGATCCATATCTGTCTCAGCATCCAGTTAATACCATTCTTGGGCATTTACCAAAAGACAATCAATCATCCCACAAGTACATTTACTTGAAAGTGTTCTTAGCAGCATTATTTATAATAGCCAGTACACTGAAACAACCTGTTCCTCTCAACCAAAAAATGGAAACGAAAATTGTGGCACTTTTCCCCAGTGGAGTACTACTCTCTGGTAACTAAATGATGTCCTTAGAAAATTTTCAGGCGGAAGAAGCTGTTCCTTGGGCAGCATCAGGTAAACAGGCCGGCTTCCCGGCCTGTGCTCCAGTGCCTGCAGATCGCTTGGGACCTGCACAGAGCTCCCAATCCTGGTGGGAGCCAAGCACCCCAGACTCCAGATCTTCGCTCCCACCAACGAGACCAGGAAAGGAGAGGAGGCTGGGAGTCCAGGGAAGCAGCTGTTCTTCGGGCAGCATCAGGTAAACAGGCCGGCTTCCCGGCCTGTGCTCCAGGGCCTGCAGATCGCCTGGGACCTGCACAGAGCTCCCAATCCCGGCGGGAGCCAAGCACCCCAGACTCCAGATCTTCGCTCCCACCAACGAGACCAGGAAAGGAGAGGAGGCTGGGAGTCCAGGGAAGCAGCTGTTCCTTGGGCAGCATCAGGTAAACAGGCCGGCTTCCCGGCCTGTGCTCCAGTGCCTGCAGATTGCCTGGGAACTGCACAGAGTTCCCAATCCCGGCGGGAGCCAAGCACCCAGACCCCAAGACTTCTCTCCCACCAACGAGACCAGGAAACCAGAGGACCCACGGAGACCAGGACCAGCATTCAGCAAGGAATAGAAGAACCACCAGATTATTAGACTTGCTAGCACCCACCAAAAGGGAACTCTGGTCCCCAGACCAGTAAGGGGCTCTTTCTGCACCCACTAGAAGAAGAGATGGGAAAGAGACAATACAAAAACACACTCAGAAACAGAAAAACAAATATGACACCACCAGATTCTAGAGACTCCACACCAGCAAGACCCCAACATTCCAATGCAGACGAAGCAGAAGAGAACGACCTTAAAAGCACTTTCATGAAAATGATAGAGGCCCTAAAAGAGGATATTGGAAAATCCCTCAAAGAAATGGAAGAAAAAACAAAGCAAAAAATGCAAGAAATGGAAGAAAAAACAAACCAAAAAATGCAAGAATTGGAAGAAAAAACAAACCAAAAAAGGCAGGAAATGGAAGAAGAAATGAAGCAAAAAATGCAAGAAATGGAAGAAAAAACAAAGCAAAAAATGCAAGAATTGGAAAAAGAATCATACCAAAAAAGGCAGGAAATGGAAGAAGAAACAAAGCAAAAAATGCAAGAAATGGTAGAAAAAACAAAGCAAAAAATGAAAATAATGGAAGAAGAAACAATCCAAAAAATGCAAGAATTGGAAGAAAAAACAAACCAAAAAAGGCAGGAAATGGAAGAAGAAATGAAGCAAAAAATGCAAGAAACAGAAGAAAAAACAAACCAAAAAATGCAAAAATTGGAAGAAAAAACAAACCAAAAAAGGCAGGAAATGGAAGAAGAAAATTTTGGAAGGAAAACTCCAACCCAAGGAAGCTAACTACAACCAGAAAAACATAAGCATTAGAGAATCCCAATCTACCAACAGCCAAAAGAACAAAGGTGTGAAATTCCACACATAATTCCACCAACAACAACCATCGCAAATCGAAGAAGGATGAGCAATCATTGGTCATTAATATCCCTCAATTTTAATGGCCTTAACTCACCCATAAAAAGACACTGACTGGCAGATTGGATTCGAAGACAGAACCCTTCCTTCTGCTGCACACAAGAAACACACCTCACCCTTAAAGACAGATATTACCTGAGAGTTAAAGGTTGGGAAAAAATTTTTCAATCAAATGGACCCAAGAAACAAGCAGGGGTAGCAATCCTAATATCTAACAAACTAGACTTTAAAATAAAATCAATCAAAATAGATGAAGGAGGTCATTACATACTCATCACAGGTGAAACCCACCAAGATGAAGTGTCTATCCTGAACATCTATGCCCCAAATACAAAGGCATCCACATTCGTTAAAGAAACATTTTTAGAACTTGAATCTCATCTAAAGCCCCACACAGTTATAGTGGGAGATTTCAACACACCACTCTCACCACTAGACAGGAATATCAAACAGAAACTCAACAAAGAAGCTAAAGGTCTAATAGAAGTAATGACCCAACTGGGATTAACAGATATCTATAGAACATTTCATCCACATAAAAAAGAATATACCTTCTTCTCACCACCACATGGAACCTTCTCAAAAATCGACTACATACTTGGCAACATATCAAACCTCAGCAGCTACAAAAAAATTGGAATAACTCTATGCATCTTATCAGACCACCATGCTTTAAAATTAGAATTCAACAACAACACAAATTGCAGAAAACCTACAAACTCATGGAAATTGAATAATGCTCAACTGCACCATCCCTGGGTCAAAGAGGAAATAAAAAAAGAAATTAAAGACTTCCTCGAATTCAATGAGAATGAAGACACAACATACCCAAACCTATGGGACACTTTGAAAGCAGTGCTACGGGGGAAGTTCATAGTGCTAAGTGCTCACATGAAGAAACAGGAGAACAGTTATACCAGAGAATTAACATCACAGCTGAAAGCTCTAGAACACAAAGAAGCACACTCCCCCAGGAGGAGTAGATGCCAGGAAATAATCAAATTGAGGGCTGAAATCAATAAAGTAGAAACCAGGAAAACAATACAAAGAATCAATGCAACGAAGAGTTGGTTCTTTGAGAAAATCAACAAGATAGACAAACCTTTGTCCAAACTTACCAAACAGCAGAGAGTGAACACACAAATTAACAAAATTAGAAATGAAAAGGGGAACATAACAACAGACTCTGAGGAAATCCAGAGAATCATTAGGTCATACTTTGAAAACCTGTACTCCACAAAATTCGAAAATTTAAAGGAAATGGATGACTTCCTGGACAGCTATCAATTGCCAAAATTAAATCAAGAACAGATAAGCAATTTAAATAGACCTATAACCCCTATGGAAATAGAAGCTGTCATCAAAAGTCTCCCAACCAAAAAAAGCCCAGGTCCAGATGGCCTCACTGCAGAATTCTACCAGAAATTCAAAGAATAGCTTATACCAATTCTTCTCAAAGTGTTCCACACAGTAGAAGCAGAAGGGTCTTTGCCAAACTCTTTCTATGAGGCTTCAATAACCTTGATCCCCAAGCCACACAAAGATACAACTAAGAAAGAGAACTTCAGACCAATATCCCTCATGAACATTGATGCAAAAATACTCAATAAAATACTAGCAAATCGGATCCAAGAACACATCAAAACAATCATTCACCACGATCAAGTAGGTTTCATCCCAGGGATGCAGGGATGGTTCAACATACGAAAATCCATCAACATAATCCACCATATAAACAAGCTGAAAAACAAAAATCACATGATCATCTCACTAGATGCTGAAAAAGCCTTTGACAAAATCCAACACCCCTTCATGATAAAGGTCTTGGAGAGATCTGGGATAACAGGGACATACTTAAACATAATAAAAGCTATATACAGTAAACCAACAGCCAACATCAAACTAAATGGACAGAAACTCAACGCAATTCCTCTAAAATCAGGAACAAAACAAGGCTGTCCACTCTCTCCATACCTTTTCAACATGGTACTTGATGTTCTAGCTATTGCCATACGACAACAAAGCGGGATCAAGGGGATGCAAATTGGGAAGGAAGAGGTCAAACTTTCACTGTTTGCAGACGATATGATAGTTTACATCAATGACCCAAAGAACTCTACCAGGGAACTCTTACAGCTGATTAACACCTTCAGCAAAGTGGCAGGCTACAAGATCAACTCAAGAAAATCAGTAGCCCTACTATATACAGATGATAAATGGGCTGAAAGAGAAATCAGAGAAACATCACCCTTTACAATTGCCACGAACAACATAAAATACCTTGGGGTAATGCTAACCAAACAAGTGAAAGACCTGTATCGTAAGAACTTTGAATCTTTAAAGAAAGAAATTAAAGAAGCCCTCAGAAAATGGAAAGATCTCCCATGCTCTTGGATAGGTAGGATCAATGTAGTAAAAATGGCAATCCTGCCAAAAGCAATCTACAGATTCAATGCAATCCCCATTAAAATCCCAGCACAAATCTTCACAGACCTTGAAAGAACAATAATCAATTTTGTATGGAAAAACAAAAGACCCAGGATAGCCAAAACAACCCTGTTCAACAAGGCAACGTCCGGAGGCATCACCATCCCTGACCTCAAGCTCTATTATAGAGCTATAGTCCTGAAAACAGCTTGGTATTGGCACAAAAATAGACAGGTAGACCAATGGAATCGAATTGAAAATCCGGGTATTAACCCACACACGTACGAACATCTGGTCTTTGACAAAGAAGCTAAAAATATACAATGGAATAAAGAAAGCATCTTCAACAAATGGTGCTGGCATAATTGGAGACTGGCATGTAGAAGAATGCAGATCGATCCATGTTTATCGCCATGCACAAAACTTAAGTCCAAATGGATCAAAGACCTCAACATAAATCCAGCCACACTGAACCTCTTAGAAGAGAAAGTGGGTGGTACCCTTGAACGAATTGGTACAGGAGACAGCTTCCTGAATATAACACCAGTAGCATAGACAGTGAGATCAACAATTAATAAATGGGACCTACTGAAACTGAGAAGCTTCTGTAAAGCAAAGGACACAGTCAACAAGACAAAAAGGCAGCCCACAGAATGGGAAAAAACATTCACTAATCCCATATCTGACAGAGGGTTGATCTCCAAAATTTACAAAGAACTCAAGAAGCAAGTCTCCAAAACACCAAAGGACCCTATTAAAAAGTGGGCTGCAGAAGTAAATAGAGAGTTTTCAATAGAGGAGTCTAAAATGGCTGAGAGGCACTTGAGAAAGTGCTCAACATCCTTAGCCATCCGGGAAATGCAAATCAAAACAACTCTCAGATACCATCTCACTCCTGTCAGAATGGCTAAAATCAAAAACACCAATGACAATTTATGCTGGAGAGGATGTGGTGAAAGGGGGACACTCCTCCATTGCTGGTGGCTGTGCCAACTGGTTCAGCCACTTTGGAAATCAGTATGGAGATTCCTCACAAAAGTGGGAATAAACCTACCACAAGACCCAGCAACTCCACTCTTAGGCATATATCCAAAAGATGCCCATTCATACAACAAAGATGTCTGTTCCACTATGTTCATAGCAGCTTTATTTGTAATAGCCAGAACTTGGAAGCAACCTAGATGTCCCTCACCTGAAGAGTGGATAGAGAAAATGTGGTACATCTACACAATGGAGTACTATTCAGCAGAAAAAAATAATGGAATCATGAGATTCGCAGGCAAACGGACGACACTAGAAGAAACCATCCTGAGTGAGGTAACCCAGTCACAAAAAGAGAAACATGGCATGTACTCTCTCATATATGGATTTTAGACATAGATCTGGGGAGTGCCAGCCTTCAATCCTATGGCCAGAGAGTCTGGGAAACAGAAACTTTATTTAGTGGCTGATCGAAGAAGAGGCAGACTCCCTTGGTTAAGTACTGAGCTGAACTCAAGAAAGCCAGTAACAGAGAGGGAGGACTGATGATCAAAGGGATTAAGACTGGGCTGGTTTAACCCCCAGAAACAGCTGACCAGACAAAGGTTAACTCTTGAATCCCAGGCATCAGCCTGGGAAGCCAGCATGGGACTGATCAAGACCCCCTGAATCTGGGTGTCAGTGAGGAGGCCTAGGGAATCTATTGAGCCTTGGGCAGCAGATCAGTACCCATCCCAAGTATACACACGGACTTTGGACTCCCATAGAACAATGTGAGGTGCACTCTCACCCGAAATCTTGGGGAAGGGTCTAGGCCCTGCCCTATATGAAATGACAGACTATGCACACCCCCATGGAGGGCCTCACCCTCCCTGGGGAAAGGAGGGGATAACGGGGGGAGGGCTCGGGAGGAAGGGAGGGAATGGCAGAAGTACCTGGAACTGACTTGTGAAGCAACCTTGTTTCTTATCCAAATTTAAACTGGAAAATAAAATTTAAAAAAAAAATAAATAAATAAAATAAAAAAAGAAAATTTC
>NW_024432722.1:0-1055 GCF_017639785.1 Mesocricetus auratus
TGTGAGGAGCCGCCCTCACTATCGCTATCGCCATTAGAAGATGGCGCTGACATCTGCTGTCAGTTGGAGTTTACCGTTTAAGCTGTGCCTCACCCGTCATCTGGGGTGATGAGCAAACCACCAATCCCGGCTCTACACGTCTCACTCGGAGCTCCTAGGCTTATATAAGGGGCTGGGTTTCTTAGCTTGGGGTCTCCATCAGAAGCTGATCATCTATCTCTCAAGATGTATTAAAGCTTTACTGCAGAAGGATCCGAGTGTCCTGCGTCGTTCTTGCTGGCGAGACGGTAGCGCGGGACATCTGGTGCCGAAACCCGGGAACTCTTCAACATCGCCGGCGCCGCGGGAGACCCCTCGGAAGACGGGGCGGATTCAGAACTGCAGGGACGTAAGTTCAGAGAGGTATGCTTTATCCTGAACACCCCTTTTCTCGACTTTGGCCTTAGTTTGTCATCACCGTGGGACGGGTCAGTGGAGGCTTTGGTGCTAGTCCTGTTTGTCCTTCTTCATCGTGGCTGGTACTGACAGAACGGTGCTGTCAGTCTGGTAAGTCGAGCGCCGTTTTTTAGATAAGCCGCTAGCGCGATGGGGTTGTCACAGTCAGTGGTTACTGCCCTACAGACTGTGCTAAAACAAAGAGATCTCAAAATTGCACCACGAACACTTCAAAATTTTGTGAAGGAGGTAGATAGAGTGGCACCATGGTATGCTTGTTCCGGGTCCCTCACTGTGGCCTCATGGAACAAGCTAGGTAAAGAACTAGACAGGAAGCATGCAGAAGGAGATCTCCACTTAGGTACCAAAGCCATTTGGAAGCTAGTTAAAAACTGCTTGGAGGATGAGGCCTGTCACCCTGCTATAGTAGAAAGTCAGGGAACCTTAGAGGAAGTTCAGGATAGCATGTCAGAAACTGAACGGAGTGAGAGAATGGGAGCTCGCAAAAGGAAAGACATGTCTAAGAAAAAAGGCCCTCCCCAAGAAGTTAAGAAAGGGGAGAGAAAGAAGGGAGTGATCATTCACCCCCTAACAAATCTAAGAAAAGAAAAAGCCAGAAT
>NW_024432723.1:0-6297 GCF_017639785.1 Mesocricetus auratus
CGCAGGACCCCCACTCACATTAAGCACGAAGAAAGGACCGGAAGACACAGTTTGGGAAGACATAGCCCTGGAAAAGGACCGGAAGACACAGGTGTGGGCAAACTCACGGTGATCCTTCCATTAAGCATGGGTCTTCTCTAGGCGCAGCAAATGCCATGGTATAGCGTTCAGGGATGTAGGAAGTTAGGGCTCAGTGCAGGGCCTCCAGTCACCTTATGCACAGGGAAAGGACTAAAAGACACTGAAGACTGAGGTGTGGGCAGACACAAGTTGGTCCTTCCACGGGTGGACAGGTCTTCTATAGGCGCAGAAAACACCCAGGTAGTAGGAGCCCGGGAGGTAGGGAGTTGGTGCTCATAGCAGGGCCCCCACTCACCTTAAGCACTGGGAAAGGACTGGAAGACACAGCTGTGGGCAGACTCAGGGTGATCATACAGAGAGGCATAGGTCTTATCTAGGCATAGAAAACACCCAGGGAGATGGAGCCAGGGATAAGGGAGTTGGGATTCAGAGCAGGGCCCCCAACCAACTTAAGCACCTAAAGGACTGGAAGACACTGAAGACTGAGGTGTGGGAACACTAAAGGTAGTCCTTCCAGAAGGGGTAGGTCTTCTCTAGGCACAGAAAATGCCCAGGTAATGGAGTTGGGGATGTAGGGTGTTGGGGCAAACAGTCAGGTACTACAGATACAAGCACAATCATCAGAATAGAAGAGATGCAACACAGAATCTCAGGTGTTGAAGATACACTAGTGGAAATAGATTCATGGGCCAAAGAAAATCTGAAGTCCAACAATTCCCTAACACAAAATATCCAGGAAATATGGGACACTGTGGAAAGACAAAACCTAAGAAGAATAGGTATAGAAGTTGAAAAATTGCACCTCAAAGGGTCAGAAATCATATTCACCAAAATCCTAGAAGAAAACTTTCCTAACTTAAAGAAAGGCATGCCAATGAATGTACAAGAACCCTACAGAACACCAAATAGTGTGGACCACAAAAGGAAATTCGGTCACAACATAATAGAAAATACCCTGTACATAGAGAATAAAGAAAGAATAATAAGAGCAGCAAAGGAAAATGCCAAGTAACATGCAAAGGCAAACCTATCAGGATCACACCTGACTTCTCCATGGAATCTCTGAAAGCTAGAAGGTCCTCGATAGAATTCTACCAACACTAGGGTACCATGGAGGCCAGCCCAGACAGCTATACCCAGGAAAGTTTTCAATTACTATAGATGGAGAAAACAAGATATTCCATGACAAACCATATTTAAACAATATGTATCCACTAACCCAGCCCTACAGAAAGTTTTGGAAGGAAAACAACAACCAAAGGGAGTTAACTACAACCATAAAAAAATAATGGCATTAGAGAATCACTCTCTACCAACAACTAGAACCATCACCACCAATCACTATTTCTAAACAAACAGGAAAGAGCAACCAATGGTCATTAATATCCCTCAATATTAATGGTCTTATCTTGCCTATAAAGAGACACAGGCTAAAAGAGTGTATTTGAAGACAGAACCCATTCTTCTGCTGCTTCCATAAACACACCTCAGCATCAAAGACAGACATTACCTCAGAGTTAAGGATTAGGAAAAGATTTTCCAATCAAATGGACCCAAGAAACAAGCGGGGTAGCAGTCATAACATCTAACAAATTAGATTTTAAAATAAAGTAAATCAAAATAGATGAAGGAGGGCACTTCATATTCATCACAGGAGAAATACACCAAGATGAAATTTCAAATTTGAACAACTATGCCCCAAATACAAAGGCACCCATGTTCATATAAGAAACATTACTAAAACTCAAATCACATATAAAGCCCCACACACTTATATTTGGAAACTTCAACACCACCCTCTCAACTCTAGACAGGATTACCAGACAGAAATTTGACAAAGAAGCAAAGGGACAAATAGAAGTTGTGATACAATTGGAATTAACAGAAATCTATAGAACATTCCACCGAAATAAAAAAGAATATACATTCTTCACAGGGCCACATGGAAACTTCACAAGTCTTGACCACATGTTTGGAAAAATATCAAATCTCAACAGGTACAAAAAAGGAATAACTCCATGCACCTTATCAGACCACCATGGTTTAATACTAGAATTCAACAACACAAATTACAGAAACCCTACAAACTCATGGAAGTTGAATAGGAAATTCATTTTTGATAACCCTAAACATCCTGAAATGTCACTCCAAGCACATGGCTATATGTGGGTGGGGATGCATTACAGGTGCAGAACAGGATCAATAGATGCACAAAGTCAAAGTACAAATCAGGCCACACAGAGAAGAAGCATATTACTTAAAGTTATCCACTGGTGTGCCAGTACACTCATGAACTGCCTGGAGCTGGGCACACTCTACTTGTCCCTCATTATGTTGCTGGTCCTCCATCAACCATCATTGTACTGTAAGATTTTAAACCAAGACCTCCCAGGAGAACAGCTTTTGCCTTGGCACTTCCTAGCTTCTGGAAGAGACGAATTACCACCCTGGAATCCTTGATTTCCAAAAGCCCTGTCAGGCAGTAATGCCAAAATACTTCCCAGAAACACCAGTTCTTGTACCCCATTACCTGAATTCCAAGCTAAAAACAACCTTCTCTTAGAAGTTCCCCATCTTCTGCCCAGGAATTGACGTTCTTCTTTTTGAACCTTTTCTTCTTTGAGACTTTAAACTGAAGCTGAAAGTCATCCTACTTCTGGTCTCTCTTCCCTCTCCATAGTATTTGCTAAGCAGAAAACCCAATCTTGCCAACATTTTAATCTTTGAACCTTAAGGGTACTGAAGGACTGACTCTCCAAAGGCAGTTGGTGTTGCCACAACACAGGTGAACAGTTGACATCACTGGATTCCATGGTCTCTAGGACACAATGGAATTTCAGGTAAGGGGCTGCTGGATGTCATATGGAAAAAAACATGTCCAACCTGCTAACCAGCTTTCCTCACACCTCAGCAGAAATCGGGTTTCTCTATTCAGGAATCTCTCCAGGGACACAAAGCAAAACATGCAGAACCTTCGCGTTCTAAGAGGATTTAGCAGTTGAAGAGTTGAACTCAGGCTGGTTTGTGTCCTGTAGCAATAATAAGTTTCCAAACTATAGTCATATCTGGGTTCCCCTAGAGGCTCAAAATTCAGTTTCCCAGGTTGCTCACATCCCTCTGTTGTCTAATCCATGCCATGCATATCTGATATAAGCTCAAACCTTTCTACACTGTTGCTATTTATCCAAATTAATATGTCTAGACAATTGAAGAAATCTTGCTAGCTCACTGTACTTCTCAATACAAATTATAATAGATATTAAAAGATAAGGAAAAAAGCCAGGCCCATGTGCAGTATAGCCTGATCCCTTGTGGAATGGAGGCAATGGTATGTGGCATGGTTAGGAATGTCTCTTAGTGCTCAAGCTAAACAGTTTTGGGAGGAGGATTCAGACATGCCAGATTGGTAGTAGCCTGCACATAAGCAACTTGCCTCTGAGGCAGAGCATGTCTGTGCATGTCTAGGAAGTGAGAGCAGTGGTTTATCCTGCAATTTTACTGACAGCAGATGTCAGAATGTACTGATAAATTGTTTCTACCAGACACCTGCTTAAGAGAACATTAAAGGATCTGCCAAGAAGAATAAAATAGTTATCAGGTACCTCCAGACCCAGAATCAACAGGTTGGGCAAAGCAGTTGGATCAGATTTAAGTCAAGCACCATTCCCTCATGTAACATTAAACTTTGCACCATCAAACCAAAATGTTCTTTCACATATCTCTTTACTAGCCCTCCAACTCACATTTTTCCACTTCACTCTCATGATATCCAGCTGTTCATTCCTATGTCCACGCATAAGTCTTTCTGGGAAATGAGTCTCTTATAAGAAATATCTGTCCATGCATGTGAATTTGGCTTGTGACATGCTAGAAGTTTTTTGGGGGGAAATCAGAGACTTCTAGACAAAAAGTTCTCCACCAAGCTTAACACAGTCTGGCCAAGCAGAATATGTTCCCTATGCAATTTTCGTCCTGATGAATGGAGAGCAGCATCATTGGATTCTTCTGAAAGAGCCGCTGTGCTTAGTCCAAACATGTGTGGTCATCTAGTATGTTTTCTCCTCACCTAGTCTTGTGATTAAATTCCTCCTGAGTGTCTGTCTGTCTCTCTGTTTTGCTCTGTTTCTCTCTCTCTCTCTCTCTCTCTCTCTCTCTCTCTCTCTCTCTGTCTGTCTTTCAGGGGATTGGATCTCTGGGAGGGGCATAGTACCTCATGCATGTGAATAGACATGTGACAATAGACAATAGAGACGCAGGTTAGATTTACTCCAGAGACAGAGGCAGGCGGATTTCCAAAGAGAAATCCTGTCTCAAAGAAAAATAAATAAAAGTAAAATAAATACAGTAATGATAGATAAATAAATAAGCCACGTAAAGATGGAAAATACACAGAGAGTCTGGATACTGTATGCCATTGTGTTTTTCAGTTTTTTGTTTACCAGGAAGGAACTGCTACTAAAGTTCACTTGATTATAAATGCTGCTAAATTAATCCAACTTCTATCTTTTGAAAATGCCTTGACTTCAAAATTTAAGTATAATGATATGTTACTTGGGAAAGGAGATTTTACTTATGTTTCCACAGAAAATAAAAAGCTGAGGATTCCTTCCAGGCTTCTGTGGTTCGACAAACCAAGACCCCCGGAAGCAGTGGACCAGGTGTTCCAACAATTGAAACAGCTAAGATGATGGAGCTTTACAGACCACAAAAATAAGGTCTTATACAGGTTTCTGAGTTTTGTCATGATCCCCATGGTATAAACATCGCCCCCTTCCAGCAGGAAGCAGTTTAGAATGAACGACGTCCCAATTCCCATCTTGTTTATAAATCTTTTTTTCATTTAAATGGGATTGTTTATAATTGGTTAATGATCACAACCAATCTCTTTTTAATGGTAAAAGGGGGAATTATGGTATGGGTATTTTTTTCATTTATTGATACAAATTCAAGGTCAATTTTGTGATGCGTATATTTCTCTTGATTAAGTATTGTGCTTATACTTATCTTTTAAAATGTAATGCGTAATTAAATACAGACTATAAATAGTTACTTATAATAGTCAGAACTTATAGTTAGGTTAGTTAGGTTTTCTAGATATACAGAAATATATTTGAGATAGATAAACAGCCTTCAAACCTCTCAAAGACCTTCAGAAAATGGCATTTAAAATGGTTTAGGGTTTTTCTTGACAATGAGAAATGTCTGCTCCTGGCAGGACCAATTATGTCTGAGACGAAAATGGGCATCGAAGAAACTCGTTATGGAGTTTACTTTCAACATGGCAAGATTAGCCATTTGGGCAAGAAACTGCTCTTACCTAGACTGTTTGACTGTTGTTGTATAATCTGGACATGCAGGACCCACAGGAAAGTGACTGCTAAACTGAGTCTTACAGGGTTCCTGCTTCATGGAAGAGTCTACGGTACATTCTACAGGACACAGAAAAATGACTGACAGACTGCTGATGCAGATGGACAGTTTTGAAATTTCCTGCTTGACTGAGAAATCTTCTGGATACATTGTGGCCTATGGGCTGAAGATGGATGCCCCAACGTTACAGAGGAACTTCGGTGACTGTCCAGACAGTAAGATACCTCTGTCAATCCTAGTGTTTATATATTATCCTTCTGTGGTCTTTGATGGAGTTGAAGACAGATAGTTATAATTATAGTTTTCCTTAGTTATGATAAAAGATAAGCTACATATAGGACTTTGGACTCACAAGGATGGGATGCATGATATTTTCTTTAGATCTTGCTAAATGTTAATAGACAAAATGTTGTAACTGTGTTCTTACTTGATAACTGTTCTGTCATATACAATTTGACTATGTTAAAGTTAAGACCTTTCTTTTTGTTTAAACAGAAAAGAGGAGATGTTGGGGAAGTCTTATGCTAATAAAGCACTGTCTGGCCAATAGGAATCTAGATAGGTGTGGCTAGGAATCTCTGGGAAGGAGAAACACAAGAGAGTTCGAGATGTAACGCCATTGGGGTAGGAAGCCCAGAAACCTCTCCGGTAAGAGACATACTTAGATTAACAATTATGGGGTAATTACTTAAGTCAGAGATAGCCAGTAAGAAACAAGCAAGGCCAATAGCTTCATAATTAATACAGCGTCTTGTGTGGTTATTTGGGGACTACAATGCACCAGAGCCCAGGCAACTGGCAGGAGATAAACCAAAGTGGCTTGCAAAGATAAAGCTTCTCTTAACA
>NW_024432724.1:0-3237 GCF_017639785.1 Mesocricetus auratus
TTTTTTTTTTTTTTTGTTTCTTTTTTTTTTTATTAATATTTTTTTATTTTCCATTTTAAATTTAGATAAGAAACAAGGTTGCTTCACAAGTCAGTACGAGGTCCCTCTCCCTTTCCCTCCCCTCCTCCCGTGCCCTCCCCCGCCCCCCCGTTATCCCTCATTCCCCCAGGGAGGGTGAGGCCCTCCATGGGGGTGTCCATAGTCTGTCATTTCATATAGGGCAGGGCCTAGACCCTTCCCCAAGAGTTCAGGGTGAGAGTGCACCTCACATTGTTCTATGGGAGTCCAGAGACCGTGTGTATACTTGGGATGGGTACTGATCTGCTGTCCAAGGCTCAATAGATTACCTAGGCCTCCTCACTGACACCCAGATTCAGGGGGTCTTGATCAGTCCCATGCTGGATTCCCAGGCTGATGCCTGGGATTCAAGAGTTAACCTTTGTCTGGTCAGCTGTTTCTGGGGGTTCAACCAGCCCAGTCTTAATCCCTTTGATCATCAGTCCTCCCTCTCTGATACTGGCTTTCTTGAGTTCAGCTCAGTACTTAACCAGCCAGTAAATGAAGTTTCTGTTTCCCAGACTCTCACTACCAATACAAGCATTACCAACAGAATAGAAGAGATGGAAGAGAGAATCTCAAGTGTTGAAGATACATTAGGAGAAATGGATTTATCAACCAAAGAAAACCTTAAATCCAACAAATCCTTAACACAAAACATCCAGGAATTATGGGACACCATGAAAAGACCAAACCTAAGAATAATAGGTATAGAAGAAGGAGAAGAAATCCACCTCAAAGGGGCAGAAGGCATATTCAACAAAATCATAGAAGAAAACTTTCCCAACCTTAAGAAAGACATGCCAATGAAGGTACAAGAAGCCTACAGAACACCAAATAGAGTGGACCACAAAAAAAAATCCCCTCGCCACATAATAATCAAGACCCCAAACATACAGAATAAAGAAAGAATATTAAGAGCAGCTAAGGAAAAAGGTCAAGTAACACAGAGTGTTTCTTTACCTGGTGTAAAATGTGGGGTGTGGGGTGACAATGACTGTGTCCCATTGGTAAGACATTATTTGTGAGAACTTTACATTCCCCAGACTTGGATACTGTGAAAAATAAAAGTATGATGCTTCTATGTCGGGGGAATTGTGCTATAACATTCTAAAATGACTAATGTGGACTATTTTCAAGAACAAATGAATGAAAAAGATCATACCATGGGTAGAAAATATATTAAGGAAGACTGAAAAAAGAGAGAACAAGTAGATGACAAGCAGGAAGTTTCATTTAATAGGTCATTAGGAGGTGCTTTTTGTCTTATATCTGGTTGGTATCACTTAAGGTAACCTGCATAAGTTTCATATTAGGTTATTAGGAAAATTTCTCTATAAAAAGCAAACAGCACCATGACAAACAAACTAGAATGTCACTCACATCAGTAAGGATTTAATCCATGTAAGCCAAAGAAAGAAGCACACATGTAGGTAAACTGACCTGTTTTCTGCAAAATGATGAAAATCGGAGAAAAGTTACTAATTAAAAAATAATGAAAGGGAACTCAAACTGGGCAGGTAAGAAAAGTCAGGAACTGATGCAGGTCTCACGGAGGGGTGCATCTTACTGGCTTGTTTACCATGGTTTGATCGCCTGCTTTCTTATAGAACCCAGGATCACCAGCTTAGGGGTGGCACCACTCACAATGGGATGAGCCCTACCTTATATCCATCACTAATTAAGAAAATGCCTTAAGCTGGATCTAAGAGAGGCATTTTCTCAACTGAAGTTCCCTCCTTTCAGATAACTCTTGCTTTGTCAAGTTGACATAATATTAGATAGTACAATTTGTATTCCATTTTTAAATTGGGGTATTTGTTTACTGAATATCTAGCTTTTTTCTTTTTTAATTCTTTCTCAGTTCTGTATATTAGCACTATATCGGATGTGGAGTTGGAAAAAATGTTTTCTCATTTTGTAAGCTGTTGCTTGTAAGAACTACAGTGTCCTTTGAGTGCAGAAGCTTCTCAGTTTCATTTGGTCTGATATATTAATAGGTGGTCTTAGTGTCTGTGCTAATGGTGTTCTCTTCAGAAGGTCTTTTCCTGTGCTAATTAGTTCAAGGCTATTTCCTACTTTCTCTTCTAGCAGATTTAGTGTATCTGATTTTGTGTTTTTATCCACTTGGACTTGAATTCTATGGAGGAAGATAAGCAAATATAGATCTATTTACATTCTCCCAGTTTGAGTTCCTATCCTGACTTCCTTCAATGGTAAACAGAAATAAGAAGCATAAAGCAAAGAAACCCTTTCTTCCCCAATTAGATTTTTGGTTATGGTTTTTGTTCCAGTAACATAACCCCTAAGACAAAATCAAAAGAGAGAATTCTCAAAAGAGGAACCTCAAGTGACTAAGGAGCACTTGGAAAAGTGTTTAAAATTCCTAGTCATTGGGGAAATACAAATCAAAATTACAGCTTACAACTGTTAGAATCTGAGATCAATAAAACAAATGATAGCCCATAATAACAAGGATAAGGAGTAAGGGGAACACTCACCTATTGCTGGTGGTTTTGAAAATTTATATATCCATTAGGAAGATGGAAATTGATCTACCTCAAGATCCAGTTATACACATAAATCCAGCCACACTGAACCCTTAGAAGAGAAAGTGGGTGGTACCCTTGAACGAATAGGTACTGGAGACTGCTTCCTGAACATAACACCAGTAGCACAGACAGTGAGGTCAACAATTAATAAATGGGACCTCCTGAAACTGAGAAGATTCTGTAATGCAAAGAAAACAATCAACAAGACAAAAGGCAGCCCATAGAATGGGAAAAGATATTAAATAACCCCACATGTGACAGAGGGCTGATCTCCAAAATTTACAAAGAACTCAAGAAGCAAGTCTCCAAAACACCAAACGATCCAATTAAAAAGTGGGCTACAGAACTAAATAGAGAATTCTCAATAGAGGAGTCTAAAATGGCTGAGAGGCGTTTGAGAAAGTGCTCAACATCCTTAGCCATCCAGGAAATGTAAATCAAAACAACTCTGAGATACCATCTTACTCCTGTCAGAATGGCTAAAATCAAAAACACCAATGGCAATTTATGCTGGAGAGGTTGTGATGAAAGAGGAATACTCCTCCACTGCTGGTGGGAGTGCCAACTTGTACAGCCACTTTGGAAATCAATATGGAGATTCCTCAGAAAAATGGGAATAAACCTACCA
>NW_024432725.1:0-3460 GCF_017639785.1 Mesocricetus auratus
TTGGGGTCCACAGCCCTTATGTAAAACAGTTACTAAACACATGGGCTACTACTAATGAGTTAACTCCCTCAGACTGGCATGATTTAATAACTGCAGTGCTGGACCAGTCTTCCCAAATACAGTGGAAAGCTTTATAGGGACAGGGAGCCAAGGCCCTTGACCTTCAAGGTTTGAAGGATGGCTTTGAAGCTTCTGAAAGTAAGATTATTGCAGAGAAGCAATTTTCTGACCCGCAAGTCCAACCTGATTATGATGAGCACACATTGGATTTATACAAAACAGCAGCATTAAATGCTTTGGATAAGGTTCATGAACCAGGGGGAAAAGTTGAATCATATTCAAAAGTGATACAGGGTCCGAGAGAAAGATTCTCTGAGTTCTTACAAAGATGATCCAGAGCAGTAGATTTACAGATAATTGATCCTAATATTAGGCGACTTCTTACAGAATCTTTGGCTTATGAAAATGCAAACCCACAATACAAACTGATACTGTGGCCAATAAAGATCAGATCAGCACCATTGGATGAGTGAGTCTTATATACAACCAATGTTGAGTATGGCAATCCACAGGCAGGAACCTGGATAGGAGAACCCATTTAAAAAGGATTTAAGAGGAATCAGGATGAAAAATGTCCTATCCAAGAGGAGATAGCGAATTGGGTTGGGGAAGCAATCTTCAGAAGTTTCAAAAGACATTGAAACCTTAGATGTTTTAATTGTGGTAAAATACAATGTGGTATCAATGTCTAAATCTCTCTATTTTGTTGTTATAATTTCTATGTTCTTTGCTTGTTAATATGTCTGAGTTCCAATTCTTCTAATTAACGCTGACTTTAGAGTTGGATTGGCTCTCCTGCTTTAAACCCAAGCATATTGTTAAAATACAATTTAGACTTTCTGTATTATATCAAAGAGCTATTGATATAAGAAAGAAGAAAACAAAAATAGGGACTGTCATCTGTGTATACTTGGTTCTTTTTCTAAAATTCTAATCTCCTTCATGTGTATTATCTTCCTTAGGGTTGCCTTTCCCAGTATACATACATATAAAAGTTAAAAATTTCTGTGCTAATATTAATGTTTCAGTTTTCCAGAGAAAAAGGGATTTCCTGACAGCAATCTTCAACTGCTTCAGAAAGAGAATGTGGATTCACTTTCCCGACTCTGCCTGATTCGACTCTTTGCATCTGAACTGCCTCACATCATCAACCCCACCTGACAAGCACCATCCTGAAACCAGCCTGGAACTACATCACTCGACACATCTCCAGACCAAGGAAGTGGTACAGTGCATCTTCTGCAATCTGATCAGAGCTTCAGATAAGAGCTTCAATCAAAATTAGAACTCTAATCAAGAACTTCAGTCAAGCATATCCTGCCAAACAGAGACTAATTAATCTACTTAAGACTCTTGTTACACTAACAATTTCTTCCCACAGGTCCCCATGATTGTCATCGTCCCACTTTAGCAGGAAGTAATTTTGAGAATTCCATGTCCCTTCTCCGTACTATTGATATTAGAGGATAGTTTACACCTGTTAGTGTTAATTTACAATTATTTTAGGGTTGGGATTGAAAGAAAGCATTCAGACTTAGGCATCCCTTTCAGATAAGTATAGAATTTAGGTGGAATGGATATGTTTAGCTTAGGATAAGTAGATTATAAGTTAATTATCACCCTCTATGTATATATGTTGTATATGTTTGAGTTTGTATCAAATTTAAATCTTCCATTTAGACTAAAAGGGGAATTGTAGGAGTGAACCCCACAAAGCTATCTACGCATGAGGGCAGGGACAAGTAAATTAACACAGGTAGATATAAAAGGAAGTGAAAGGAAAAGGACCCTCTTTTTCTTGGAAGCCAGCCACGCTTCTAACTCCTAGCTTGGGTGACTCTCTCTCTCTTGTAAATAAATATATTGTACCTCCTATAACATCGGCTATCATCAATAATGCCCAGAATCCCAATTTGCTCAAGAGATCTTGTCCCTTTCCCTTTCTCTGGATGATCCATGTATGTCTCTCTTAGGTTCCTTCTTGTTTCCTAGATTCTCTCGGGTGTGGATTGTAAGCTGGTTGTCCTTTGCTCTACATTTAATATCCTCTTATGAGTGAGCACATACCATGTTTTTCTTTCTGTGTCTGGGTTAACTCACTCCAAAAGTGGAATTGCTGTATCTTGAGGTAGACTGACTCCCATTTTTCCTGAGAAACCACCATACTGATTTCCACAAGGCTCTTCATTACTCAAAGATTTTACTGGAATTTAGTGACTGGGCTATAACTTGTGCAGACACTTGACCATAGGCTGAAGTCTCACCCTAGCTTGGCCATGGCATCTACTTAATCTTTTCCCTACACTGCTTCTCCAAAAGAAGGGATGTGGAGGGGTCAGGCTTGGGTGCTAGAACAAGGACACAAATCCACAGGTGCCTCTCTTTTTTCATGGCCTAAGCCATATTGGACATTGTTCAATAAATGAAGACAGTAGGGCCAGGCTAGTTTGGGTGCAATCATTGTTCTATGAAAGGCAGCTCCATCTATTGCTGTGACAGCCAATGTCCTGAAACCCTGTGTTCTCATTACAAGTTGGTGCCCAATAGCTTCATCTTAATCTCTATAATATTTTTCTCCTGAAATTGAGACCATCATCCACATAATGTCTGTCTGAACCCACCTGAAGGACGCTCACAGACTCATTCTTCCTTCAATGGTCTTCACACCCGCTAATCATAACCACAGCATAAAATCCTAACTAGAACCTGGCATGTGGCTTGTCACAGTTCTTGAAACAGGAGTTGGTGGCAGGGTGTGGGCATGTGAGTGGTGTTGCAACTGGTTGCCTTAGACAGATCCAGAGCTGGAAGGGCCATTATGAAATACCTTAAAGATTTCTTTTATGCATAGAGTTGTGGAACATGGAAAAAGAGTAGCCACATAGCCACTGTATGACTGTGGCAGGGCCCCACACATCCAGTCACACATGCACAAGTTTGTATTGTTATCTCCTGTGTGCAAGGCAGGCAGTAATTAAGTCACCCTGGGAGAAAGCTTTACTCAGAGTTTTGCCATGTTTCCTCTATGTTCCTGAGGACTAGTGCACAATTTGGACCACTCTGTCTTATGAGACCCAGGAGCACAGAAAGACAAACTCAGTTGCCTGTGGCTTTATTGCTTGTCTCTTCCTAAGGAACACCTTAAGCCCTTATGCTCTTCAGCCTCACTTAGCCCTTCCATTACTACTCATCATCTGGAAATCACATGTCAGACTACAGAAATCTTAGTCTCCCTGTGGAAATTGGAGATCCTGGTGACACCCACATAGTCCCTAATTCTACCTTTATAGTGAGGCTGCAACTCATGAGGTCTCCTTCATATTTTACAACACCCTGATGCCTACAGGCCATAACTGAGATTTGTAGAGGCAAAGTGATTCATTCTAGCAATACGATGAAT
>NW_024432726.1:0-697 GCF_017639785.1 Mesocricetus auratus
AAATCACATTGATATTCACAAAAAAAGAATACTAACTGACATCGTGTGTCCATAATACAAATAGGGTTGCTCTCTCTGCCTGGACTCTGAGGGAAGTGCCTGGACTTCCCCTCTAGATATCCCCTATGCAGAAGGAATTTGCAATAGGGTGGGAGGAAGGGGGGATGTTGGTGGGGCGTGGGAGGAGGGGAGGGAGAGAGAACTGGGATTGACATGTAAAACAAACTATTTAAAATTTAAAAAATATTTAAAAAGTAATGAATATTACTCATGGAATAAATTATTTCTTTCCTAAGACCAAGTTATTGTAATAACTGAATAAGTTAGGAATAGTGGAGATCCATTGGCAAGAACACAAGAGGAGTGAATTTTACATTGTGCTTCCTTTTTTCTTTCATCTGTACATTATGACATGTGGTTAATAGTCCTAACACAATAAAAGATTCCACATAACCAACTCTTTGACTCCGAATCCATGTTCCATATTATTTAAAAGAAAGGCAGAAATCTGCTTTCAAAAGTACATTTGAAAATATTTTTGCAAATCGTCTTCAATAAAAAAATGAACCAGGATAATTTTAAATAGTAAACATATTTGTTATTCATATTTTAAGGACAGAACAAACGCATGAATATGATAATCCATATATAGAAAATCTTAAATATGCATTTACCAATTGCAATTTTCTCTTTGTAT
>NW_024432727.1:0-2915 GCF_017639785.1 Mesocricetus auratus
AATAATAGCAGAGATCCCAAAAATCTAGCTTTTCGCTAAAGAAACTCAAACTACTTGGCACCTCAACAGGAACTGGAACAAATCGAGGCATGCGCATTACCAAAGCAAAAGGGTGCTTAATAGCATCCCAGCAGAATGCATAAAAACAATTCTAAGCAGAGCAATTTATTTCTTTCTGATTCTTACCTAAGGTATCATTACTCACAACCCAAATAAAGGGCAGCCAAACACAAATTGGAGCAGCTGAATAATTAGTTCTCTTAAAAGGGGTATACTTAACATTGGAGGAGGACCAATCAGATGATCCAGAGCTCAGTCCCTCACTCAGACTGTTGCCTAATGCCCCTTTCCAATCAAAAGTAATCTGTCCCTTCTCACTATATCCTCCAGCAATCATTGCCATAGGAGAAAGATCAGTACAGCTTCCATTAATTCAAAAGGATTAGCATTAGATCTTTCTGGATCCATATGAATAAAATTATCCTTTAATGAAGAAATCACAGTAAAGCACAAGCTTCCTACCAATGACAAGTTTCTCTCATCCTGAAAACTCTGTATCTGAGGATCTAAAGGCAAAAAGGCAAGGCCCAACTCTCTATTAGTTGTGAAAAATCTAGGGAACTCCTGGGCATTATGCATCAGTGGCATCGGTAGGGGGAAGGTAGACATGATGGCCCACCGTAACTCTCCCATCATACTAGGAACTATCATCCCGAGTAGGAGAGTCTTCATCACCCACTTGGCCTCCATCCTTCGTATTCTGGAGTTATGAAGGAGCTCTTCGAGTGAGTCTTTCAGGGATCCACAGGGGGTTTTCTTCCTCCTGTGGAAAAACACACACAGCTCCCGGGATCTTATAAGAATAGGATCCGGGCCTTTCCAGAGATCAGTCAAGACATCTTTCCATTTTACCATTTCTTTTGGCCTATCAGGCTCTAAACTGTGGCGATCGACCGCAGTGTGGCCTTGGGCATCAGAGTTCAAGAAATTAAGGGTAAAAAGTGCCATGGACACAGCAACTCTTGGTACCGAGGGTAGAATATCCTCAATACTCCCCTTTTGTTTAATCAGATATGATTTGAGTGTACGATGGGCACGTTCCACAATGCCCTGTCCTTGAGGGTTATAAGGTAGGCAAGTTAGATGGGTAACATACATTTGCCGACAAAACTGTCGGAATTTTTGAGAGGTATATGCTGGTCCATTGTCTGTTTTTAAAATTCTGGGTTTTCCCCAAGCATTCCAGGCCTCAAGGCAATGTTGAATCACATATGAGGCCTTTTCCCTCGTTAGGGGCGTGGCGAACATTATGCCAGAACAGGTGTCAACAGAAACATGAACATATTGAAGCCTTCCAAAAGAGGGAATATGAGTAACATCCATCTGCCACATCTGCAATGGTCTAATGCCACGTGGGTTTATTCCCACGTGGGGAGCAGGTAACAATTCGCAGCAATTCTGGCATTGAGTAACAATTTCACTAGCCTCTTTCCTGGATAGAGCAAAACGACGGCACAAGGTCTCAGCCGTCACATGAAAGCGCTGATGGAACTCTTTTGCTGCTTGTGCGTGGGTAGACAGAGCAGCGGCCACCAGCTTTGTAGCCTTGTCCGCTAAGTCATTCCCTAAGGACCTGGGACCTGTGAGTCCAGAATGTGCTCGGACATGGGTAATGAAAACAGGAAATCTACTATTTAACAAGGCAGCTTGTATCTTCTGAAAGATGTTAGCAACTCTGCTGGAGGATCTTATTATTCCAGCTATCTCAAGGAGATTAACTGCATTAACCACATAAGAGGAATCTGATACAATATTGAGGGGTCCTGGAAAAGCCTCAAGAACCTCCAGTACTATCAGACATTCTAAAACTTGAGGTGAAGTTTCATTATATTGTTTAGATATAACCCTATCCTTGACCACATAAGCTCCCATACCAGTTTTCGATCCATCAGTGTACACCACAGTCCCATCTGGGAGTGGGTCTTTAGCTGTCACTTGTGGGAACATTATAGCCTGGTTTAGGGCAAACTGTAAAATTGGATGCTTTGGAAAATGATTATCAATTTGTCCTGAAAAGGAAGTAACTAAAACTGCCCAATCACTAGATGTGGCTGCCAAGGTCTGAACTTGTGCAGCAGTATAAGGCACAATCAAGGAATCAGGATCCCTGCCAAAATGCGTAACAGCTGCTTTTATTCCGAGAAGCGCGAGCTGTGCAACAGCATCAGGGTACCAGTCAATAATCTTAGCAGGGGAAGCATTTGGATGAATCCAAAGTAATGGTCCATGTTGCCACAGGACTGCAGTTGGCAATTGA
The DNA here is from genome assembly GCF_017639785.1 of Mesocricetus auratus. NCBI lineage: Eukaryota > Metazoa > Chordata > Mammalia > Rodentia > Cricetidae > Mesocricetus > Mesocricetus auratus. Next base: position 2,318 of record NW_024432727.1, read on the forward strand.
GCTGTCTTAAAAACACACAGATTAAAAGGTAGTGACTCCTCAAAATGTTGTAATTGTGCTTCCTGTAAGGCCTCTTCCACCATCTGTAAGGCTCGGTGGGCGGCAGGGGTAAATTTTCTGGGTGAGGAGATATGAGGCTCACCCTCCAGGAGATGGAAGAGGGGTTATAGATCAGCAGATGGAATTTTTAAAAAGGGCCTCAACCAATTTATATCTCCCAGAAGTTTCTGAAAATCATTTAATGTTTGCAAGTGGTCTTTGCGAATTTCTATTTTCTGAGGAACTATATTTTTGGGAGTAATCATTGAGCCCAAAAAGAGGCCTGTATCTGCAATTTGAACCTTTTCTGAGGCAATCTCTAATACCCACTGTTTTAATTCAGCCACCAGCATGGGAAAAGCCTTTTGTAAAACATCTAACTCTTTGTGACGAATAAGAATATCGTCCATATAATGGATCATGATTAAAGATGTAAATTGCTTCCTAATTGGCTCCAAAGCCTCCTGCACATACAGCTGACATATTGGTGGGCTATTGGCCATGCCTTGCGGCAGTACCTTCCACTGAAATCTCTTGTCTAGTTCCATATGATTAAGAG
>NW_024432728.1:0-1656 GCF_017639785.1 Mesocricetus auratus
AGTAACTTGTTGCAAACTAATGATACAACACTGTGTGAGAGCCTACATGTGTATCTTATTGAAAAATAATAATACAATACTGTGTGAGAATCTACATGTGTAACTTCTTGAAAAGAATCCGTATAATACTGCTTGAGAAAGTACGTGTTTAACTTCTTGAACACTAAAGATACAACACTGTTTGGGAATCTACACATGTATCTTATTGAAAATTAATGGAACAACACTGTGTGAGAATCTACACGTGTAAAATATTGAAAACTAACAATCTAACACTGTGTGAGAATCTACAAGTGTAAGTTCTTGAAAACTAATGATACAACATTGTGTGAGAATATACACGCATAACTTTTTGGAAACTAATGAAATAACTCTGTGTGAGAAACTACATCAGTAACTTGTTGCAAACTAATGATACAACACTGTGTGAGAACCTACATATGTATCTTATTGAAAATTAATGATACAACACTGTGTGAGAAACTAGACATGTATCGTGTTGAAAACTAATGATACTACACAGTGTGCTAATCTACATGTGTAGATTCTTGAAAACAAACGACACAACACTATGTGAGGAACTTCAAGCGTAATTTCATGAAAACTAATGAAACAACACTGTCTGAGAATCTATATGTGTAAATTCTTGAAAAGAAACCATACAACACTGTGTGAGAAGCTACATGTTTACCTTCTTGAACACTAATGATACAACACTATGTGAGAAACTTCATAGGTAACTTCTTGAAAACTAAAAACACAACAATGTGTGAGAATCTACACGTGTATCTTAATGAAAATTAATGATAAAATATTGTGTGAAAATCTACATGTGTAACTTTTTAAAAAGAAACCCTATAATACTGCATGAGAAAGCACGTGTTTAACTTCTTGAACACTAAAGATACATACAACACTGTTTGAGAATCTACAAGCATATCTTATTGCAAATTAACGACACAACACTGTGTGAATATCTACACGTGTAACATATTGAAAACTAACGATCCAACACTGTGTGAGATCTACAAGTGTAACTTCTTGAAAACAAATGATACAAAACTGTGTGAGAAACTACTTGTTTAACTTCTTGAAAACCAAGGAGAAAACACTGTGTGAGAATATACAATTGTAACTTCTTGAAAACTAACGATACAACACTGAGTTTGAAACTACATGCATAATTTCTTGAAAACTAATGAAATAACTCTATGTGAGAAACTACAATAGTAACTTCTTGATAGCTAACGATACAACACTCTGTGAGAATCTACATGTGTCACGTATTTTAAACTGATGATACAACACTGTGTGAGAATCTATATGTGTAACTTATTGAAAATTAAAGATACAATACTATGTGAGATTCTATACGTGTAAAGTATTGAAAACTAATGATACAACACACTGTTAAAAACTACATGTGTAACTTATTGAAAACTGACGACACAAAACTGCCTGCACATGTAACTTATTGAAGAAAAAAGAAAACAGCACTTTTTGGGAAACTATGTATGGCACATCTTTTTATCCCAGCACTCGGGAGACAGAGGCAGGTGGATCTCTGTGAGTTCGAGACCAGCCTGGACTACCAAGCAAGTTCCAGGACAGCCTCCAAAGCCACAGAGAAACCCTGCCTCGAAAAGCCAAAAAAAA
>NW_024432729.1:0-4621 GCF_017639785.1 Mesocricetus auratus
TGTTAAGCTTTTCTTTGCTAGCCGCTTTGGTTTATCCCCCGCCAGTCGCCTGGGCTCTGCCGCGCGAGCCTGTTTCGAGATCCGCATGAGTCCCAAATAAACACACAGGAGGCTATATTAATTATGAAGCTGTTGGCCTTGTTCGTCTCTTACTGGCTAGCTCTGCCTTAAGCAATTACCCCATAATTGTTAATCTAAGTATGTTTCTTACCGGAGAATAGTTCCCGGTGTCCTACTCCCATGGCGTCACATGTTGACTCTCCTGTGTTTCTCCTACCCAGAATCCTCCTGGATTCCTAGCCCCACCTATCTAGATTCCTATTGGCCAGACAGTGCTTTATTAGCATAAGACTTCCCCAACATCTCCTCTTTTCTGTTTAAACAAAAAGAAAGGTCTTAACTTTAACACAGTCAAATTGTATATAACAGAACAGTTATCAAGTAAGAACATAGTTACAATATTTTAGCAAGATTTAAAGAAAATATCATCCATCCCATCCTTGTGAGTCCAAAGTCCTATATGTAGCTTATCTTTTATCATAACTAAGGAAAACTATAATTATAACTATCTGTCTTCAACTCCATCAAAGACCACAGAAGGATAATATATAAACACTAGGATTGACAGAGACATCTTACTGCCTGGACAGTCACCCGAAGTTCCTCTGTAACGTTGGGGCATCCATCTTCAGCCCATAGGCCACAATGTGTCTGGAACACTTCTCAGCAAAGCAGGAAATTTCAAACTGTCCATCTGCGTTGGCAGTCTGTCAGTCATTTTTCTTTATCCTGCAGAAAGTCTCATAGACTCTTCATCAAGCAGGAACCCTGTAAGACTGAGTTCAGTAGTCACTTTCCTGTGGGTCCTGCATGTCCAGATGATACAACAACAGTCAAACAATCTAGGCAAGAGCAGTTTCTTGCCCAAATGGCTAATCTTGCCATGTTGAAAGCAAACTTTATAACGAGTTTCTTCGATGCCCATCTTCCTCTCAGACATAATTGGTGCTGCCAGGAGCAGACATTTCTCATTGTCAAGACAAACCCTAAACCATTTTAAATGCCATGTTCTGAAGGTCTTTGAGAGGTTTGAAGACTGTCCATCTCAAATATATTTCTGTATATCTAGAAACCTAACTTATGTAACTAGAAATTCTATTATAAGTAACTATCTATAGTCTGTATTCAATTATGCATTATGTTGTAAAAGATCAGTATAAGCACAATACTTAATCAAGAGGAGAAATATAAGCATCACAAAATTGACCTTGATTTTGTCTCAATAAATGAAAACAATACCCATACCCTAATTCCCTTTTTTACCATTAAAAAGATTGGCTGTGATCATTAGCCAATTATAAACAATCCCATTTAAATGAAAACAAAGTTTTATAAACAAGATGGGAATTGGGACGTCGCTCATTCCAAACTGCTTCCTGCTGGAAGGGGGCGCTGTTTATACCATGGGGATCATGACAAAACTCAGAAACCTGTATAAGTCCGTATTTTCGGGGTCTGTAAAGCTCCATCATCTTAACTGTCTCAGTCGTTGGAACACCTGGTCCACTGCTTCCGGGGGTCTTGGTTCGTCAAACCACAGAAGTCTGGAAGAAATCCTCAGCTTTTTATGTTCTGTGGAAACATAAGGAAAAACTCCTTTTCCGAGTAACATATCCTTATACTTAAATTTTGAAGTCAAGGCATTTTCAAAAGATAGAAGTTGGATTAATTCAGCAGCATTTATAATCAAGTGTACTTTAGCAGCTGTTCCTTCCTTAGCAATCAAAAAACTGAAAAACATAATAGCGTACAGTATCCAGACTCTCTGTGTATTTTCCATCTTTGCGTGGCTTATTTATTTATCTATTATTACTTTATTTCTTTCACTTTTATTTATTTTTCTTTGAGACAGGGTTTCTCTTCGGAAACCTGCCTGCCTCTGCCTCTGGAGCAATCCTACCGGTGTGCTCCACCACAACCAGCTTTTGTATTTATTTACCACTTTGCCGTTTGATTTTCTCTCTCAATCTCACGTATATTTTTTAAACACACTGTAAACCTTTAGAGGTTTTGTTCATCCAAGTCTGACTTTACTGTAAATCTTTATGTTTTTCTGGCCACGTGTCTTATCTGTAAAACCGTGGCTGTTTTAAACTGCGGTTTTTTTTTTCCAAGATGGCGGGCGTAAGCATGATTCCAGTTTACTGCCTCAGTCCATGCTGACACCCAGCAAAAGCTGCCACTTCCAGCTGTATGTACACACTTTTCAATCGTTAGCAGAGTCTCTTAAAACAATCTTGCTGTTTTTGTTTTTTTTTTATGCCGAGTCAGGAAGACTCCCGTAAGCGAGCCACATGAATCTCGGCTTGTCGTTAGCAAAACAGAGCACACCTGAGAAAAATGCTGCTACCAAAAATCTGTGCTTCTCGCCGTTCTTCTGTTTCTAAAATTCCTTTAAAGCTTTTGCCATTCTGCGTGGAAATTCATCATCCCACTCCTGATCACCATTTTGTTAAGAGAAGCTTTTTCTTTTGCTAGCCGCTTTGGTTTATCCCCCGCCAGTCGCCTGGGCTCTGCCGCGCGAGCCTGTTTCGAGATCCGCATGAGTCCCAAATAAACACACAGGAGGCTATATTAATTATGAAGCTGTTGGCCTTGTTCGTCTCTTACTGGCTAGCTCTGCCTTAAGCAATTACCCCATAATTGTTAATCTAAGTATGTTTCTTACCGGAGAATAGTTCCCGGTGTCCTACTCCCATGGCGTCACATGTTGACTCTCCTGTGTTTCTCCTACCCAGAATCCTCCTGGATTCCTAGCCCCACCTATCTAGATTCCTATTGGCCAGACAGTGCTTTATTAGCATAAGACTTCCCCAACATTCCCCTCCCAGATTCAGCTCACATCCTGTCAGCCTTGTTATGAAGTTGCAGATCCCAAACTTATTTTTGCCTATTTTGTCTTTATCCATTGTACTTATCACCCAACACCATTTGCAAAACAACACTGACTCAGAGATCTGACTGCATCTGCAGGAGTCTGAAAAGGTGGCTCATCTGCTTTTCCAGAGAACTTGAGTTTGGTTCCCATTGCCCACATCATCTGTAACTCCAATTTCAGGAGATCTGACACCCACTGGCCTCTGCACCAACATGGTACACATAAACTTAGATGGGTACACACACATAAAAATAAGCCCTGCGGTGGTGGTACACACTTTTAGTCTGAGGCAAAAGCAGGAGGATCTCTATGAGTTCGAGGCCAGCCTGGTCTACAGAGGAGTTCCAGGACAGCCAAGGCTACAAAGAGAGACCCTGTCTCAAAAAAACAAAATAAAACAAAAACCAAACAAACAAAAGTAAAAATAAATAAAAATCTAAAATGTTCGGAAACTCCAGTTTTTACTTGCTTAGGCAACCGTACCTACTGGCAGTCCTCAAGCAATGAAGTTTTTCAGACACTCACAGAAACTTTATCTTTTCTCTAAGATACTTCAAACGGAGGCCTGTTTCTGAGCACACAGGAAGCAGATGTTTGATTGGTTTGATTGTGTCTCCGGAGATGCCTGTCAGCTCTGCCTTCAGAAGAGGAGTTGAATGCTCCAGTGACAGAATTAGTTAGGTCACCCGGACCTGGGAGGCTGCAACACAGCTTTGGAATGAAATTCAAACAGAGATGATGTAATCTACCTGGCAGGAACGAGGATATTCTAAAGGCTGAAGTCTTTCCTGTCCATCAGCAGACGATTGAAACATGGCATCCTCAGGACCTGGAATTTCCCAGGAGTCCCCTGTGCAGGGAGAATTAAAAGGAAGAAACCCGAATGAGCCAGAGGAGGAACTTGTCTCAGTGCAGACATTCTCAGTGCAGAGATTCACAGAGTGCTGACAGCGTGGCCGACCACTTGGACCAGGGCAGCTTGCCTGCTGTATTACTCTGACCCTCACTTAAACTCATGTCAGGCCCCTGAAAAATGTACTGGTGGTGGTGGGAAGTAAGGTAGGAGGGTGTGTGTGTGTGGGTCAATGGATATCTTTGTCCCTCTTCCCAATAGGTCCACATTGAATGAATCTGTTCCTGCTTTTCATTGCTACTTGTTCAGTTGACTAATTAAGGGTGGTAGTCTGACAAATTGTGAGGACTGTAAACTTTCTTTCCAGGAGACAGGCCCCTCCTCAGGCTGCACATTACTCTCTATCTGTGCTGGTTAGTTTTAACTGTCAACCTGAGACAATCTAGAATCAAGTGTATTAGCATCCAGGAGCACCTTGGCCCTGCCCCTTGGAGCACATGGCAAGCAAGTACTGTGGCTCTGTACACAGGCACGAAAGGTCTCTTTAAGAGACAAGCCCCATCCACTTCTGCTCTTTTCCTGCTGTACCTCTGAAGAGGCAGGCAGGTCGTTTTCTGTCTTCTCTCTCTCTCTCTCTCTCTCTCTCTCTCTCTCTCTCTCTCTCTCTCTCTCTCTCTCTCTCTCTCTCTCTCCCTCCTCTCTCCCTATCCTTCCCCCACTAAAACTTCCCACACAAGCTGCATGACATGTTAGTCCTCCACCCGCCATGAGATCTGCCAAGGTCCTCCTCGTGCAGTGCTATTTCAAAGTGGGAAGGGTCTTAATGAAGA
>NW_024432730.1:0-1361 GCF_017639785.1 Mesocricetus auratus
TTAGACTCACCTCTCATTGGCTGCCTAATTTTTCTGTAAGTTCAACTATACTTGGGCTGAAGGATTCTCTGTGGTCCTCCATTGACTAATCAAGCTTGGGCTTGCCTAGCACCAAGGTGCCATATTAAAATGAAGTATATTCTATCAAGTCCTATGGCTACATGATCCAAAGATGGGGACACAGCCCATTTTTCATTAAATTGTGTGCCATCTGAATTCCCTTAAATATGATCTCTCCAGAGGATGGAGGATCCCGGGTCTCATTTATCCTATTAATTTGACTGCACAATTTATGTATATAAACTTTGGCAGGAGTAACCCAGATGCGCACTAGTGTAGGCAAACAGGTTTAAGGATGATTGTTGATGAAGATTTTAAATTCCTAACTGAATTAAGTTATTTAAGGAGCTCTGAATAATGAGGCAATCTGATACTTCCCCTGATGGTTTATACACTGTTCTGGCTGTAGTTACAGACTGTGAGGTGACAGTCCTAGATAAATTGGCTCTTGTAGCAGCAACAGAAATTACTACAGTCACCCAAGCAGTGATGCCCAAGTCTCTCTTTTGCCGCATGAGGGCAACTTGCCTTTCTCTGGAGATATACACTAGAATAGGGTGGATTTCAGTAAAATGAACTCCCAAGGCCTATACTTCATCTCTCTAACAACTTTGTAAGTGGCCATGTCCTGTTCAAAAACTAAAAAGGGGATTTAGGCACTCATCATGGTCCATTCCAGTGTCCAGTTGTTTAAATGTGTTCTTTTTCCCCAACGGGAAAACTGGAAACCGAATTTGTGTTTCAAAGTGTGTACAGTTTATTGGGCTCCATGAGGTCAACTCATAAGTTTGGGACGTTGATACAGTAGATCTGTTGAGAAACTGGAAATCTCAAACCAACTGTTTCCTTTCTTTCTCAGCCTTTAGAATGGATGACATCAAGGCTCAGGAACACTGTGTAGGAGGAAGGCTGATGCCGCCATTAAACATGTGACTTATTAGAGGCGCATACAGATGAGGTAATAAAAGGGTGGTTTACCACACCGCTAACCACACCCACTTTAGGCAGGACTAAAGACGTATACGGCTGGACGTAAAGACGTATAAGTACGTAGGCAGAACTATGTCACTAGCCAGGCCCACTTTTGGGCATGGCTAGGGGTCGTTATGGGGGAAGGTGTAAAAGACAGCACACAGGAAGTCTCAGTCTCTTTTTCCTGGAGTTCGGCTTCCAGTTCGGCAGAGGAAAACTGCTTGTCTCCTCTGGGTTTGGTATCTTGTGAGTAATTTCTACAATAAATACTTAGCTTTACTTTCAGTAATTGTGTGTCGTGTATCGTTACAGCGTCCATTGAATCCTAC
>NW_024432731.1:0-7726 GCF_017639785.1 Mesocricetus auratus
CCTGCAGATCGCCTGGGACCTGCACAGAGCTCCCAATCCCGGCGGGAGCCAAGCACCCAGACGCCAAGTCTTCTCTCCCACCAACGAGACCAGGAAACCAGAGGACCCAGGGAGACCAGGGGAGTAGCTGTTCTGGATCAAGTACAACAGGACCCAGCATAGGGTCCAGGGGACCAGGTAAGAGGATAAGCGCCCCAGATTCCTGTTCTTCTTCTCCACCCACGGGACCAGCATTCGGACAAGGAATAGAAGAACCACCAGATTATTGGACTTGCTAGCACCCACCAAAAGGGAACTCTGGTCCCCAGACCAGTAAGGGGCTCTTTCTGCACCCACTAGAAGAAGAGGTTGGAAAGAGACAATATAAAAACACAGTCTGCAACAGAAAAACAAATATGACAACGCCAGATTCTAGAGACTCCACACCAGAAAGACCCCAATATTCCAATGCGGACGAAGCAGAAGAGAATGACCTTAAAAGCACTTTCATGAAAATGATAGAGGCCCTAAAAGAGGATATTGGAAAATCCCTCAAAGAAATGGAAGAAAAAACAAACCAAAAAATGCAAGAAATGGAAGAAAAAATAAACCAAAAAAATGCAAGAATTGGAAGAAAAAACAAACCAAAAAAGGCAGGAAATGGAAGAAGAAATGAAGCAAAAATGCAAGAAATGGAAGAAAAAACAAAGCAAAAAATGCAAGAATTGGAAGAAGAATCATACCAAAAAAGGCAGGAAATGGAAGAAGAAACAAAGCAAAAAATGCAAGAAATGGTAGAAAAAACAAAGCAAAAAATGAAAAAAATGGAAGAAGAAACAAACCAAAAAAGGCAGGAAATGGAAGAAGAAACAAAGCACAAAATGCGAGAAATGGAACAAAAAGCAAACCAAAAAAATGCAAGAAATGGAAGAAAGAACAAACCAAAAAATTCATAAAAGGCAACAAACAGACAAACAGATAAACAGAAAATAGCAAGAAGCAATGCAAACACTGCAAGGGTTGAAAACTGAAATAGAGTCATTAAAAAAACACAATCTGAAGAAAGGCAGAAAATAGAAAACCTGGACAAAGAGTCAGGCACTACCAATACAAGCATTACCAACAGAATAGAAGAGATGGAAGAGAGAATCTCAAGTGTTGAAGATACGCTAGGAGAAATGGATTTATCAACCAAAGAAAATCTTAAATCCAACAAATCCTTAACACAAAACATCCAGGAAATATGGGACACCATGAAAAGACCAAACCTAAGAATAATAGGTATAGAAGAAGGAGAAGAAATCCACCTCAAAGGGCAGAAGGCATATTCAACAAAATCATAGAAGAAAACTTTCCCAACCTTAAGAAAGACATGCCAATGAAGGTACAAGAAGCCTACAGAACACCAAATAGAGTGTACCACAAAAAAATCCCCTCGCCACATAATAATCAAGACCCCAAACATACAGAATAAAGAAAGAATATTAAGAGCAGCTAAGGAAAAAGGTCAAGTAACATATAAAGGCAGACCTATCAGAATTACACCTGATTTCTCCATGGAAACTCTGAAAGCCAGAAGGTCCTGGATAGATATTCTACCTACACTAAGAGACCATGGATGCCAGCCCAGACTACTATACCCGGCAAAGCTCTCAATCACTATAGACGGAGAAAACAAGATATTCCATGACAAAACTAGATTCAAGCAATATGTGTCCACTAACCCAGCCCTACAGAAAATTTTGGAAGGAAAACTCCAACCCAAGGAAGCTAACTACAACCAGAAAAACATAAGCATTAGAGAATCCCTCTCTACCAACAGCCAAAAGAACAAAGGGGTGAAATTCCACACATAATTCCACCAACAACAACCATCGCAAATCAAAGAAGAATGAGCAATCATTGGTCATTAATATGCCTCAATGTTAATGGCCTTAACTCACCCATAAAAAGACACAGACTGGCAGATTGGATTCGAAGACAGAACCCTTCCTTCTGCTGCATACAAGAAACACACCTCACCCTTAAAGACAGACATTACCTGAGAGTTAAAGGTTGGGAAAAAATTTTTCAATCGAATGGACCCAAGAAACAAGCAGGGGTAGCAATCCTAATATCTAACAAACTAGACTTTAAAATAAAATCAATCAAAAGAGATGAAGGAGGTCATTACATACTCATCACAGGTGAAACCCACCAAGATGAAGTGTCTATCCTGAAAATCTATGCCCCAAATACAAAGGCATCCACATTCGTTAAAGAAACATTATTAGAAATTAAATCTCATCTAAAGCCCCACACAGTTATAGTGGGAGATTTCAACACACCACTCTCACCACTAGAGAGGAATACCAAACAGAAACTCAACAAAGAAGCCAAAGGTCTAATAGAAGTAATGGTCCAACTGGGGTTAACAGATATCTATAGAACATTTCATCCACATAAAAAAGAATATAACTTCTTCTCACCACCACATGGAACCTTCTCAAAAATCGACCACATACTTGGCAACATATCAAACCTCAGCAGCTACAAAAAATTGGAATAACTCCATGCATCTTATCAGACCACAATGCTTTAAAATTAGAATTCAACAACAACACAAATTGCAGAAAACCTACAAACTCATAGAAATTGAATAATGCTCAACTGCACCATCCCTGGATCAAAGAGGAAATAAAAAAAGAAATTAAAGACTTCCTCGAATTCAATGAGAATGAAGACACAACATACCCAAACCTAAGGGACACTTTGAAAGCAGTGCTACGGGGGAAGTTCATAGCGCTAAGTGCTCACATGAAGACACAGGAGAACAGTTATACCAGAGAATTAACATCACAGCTGAAGGCTCTAGAACACAAAGAAGCACACTCCCCCAGGAGGAGTAGACGCCAGGACATAATCAAATTGAGGGATGAAATCAATAAAGTAGAAACCAGAAAAACAATACAAAGAATCAAGGCAACGAAGATTTGGTTCTTTGAGAAAATCAACAAGATAGACAAACATTTGTCCAAACTTACCAAACAGCAGAGAGTGAACACGCAAATTAACAAAATTAGAAATGAAAAGGAGGACATAAAAACAGACTCTGAGGAAATCCAGAGAATCATTAGGTCATACTTTGAAAACCTGTACTCCACAAAATTTGAAAATTTAAAGGAAATGGGTGAATTCCTGGACAGCTATCAATTGCCAAAATTAAATCAAGAACAGATAAGCAATTTAAATAGACCTATAACCCCTATGGAAATAGAAGCTGTCATCAAAAGTCTCCCAACCAAAAAAAGCCCAGGTCCAGATGGCCTCAGTGCAGAATTCTACCAGAAATTCAAAGAACAGCTTATACCAATTCTTCTCAAAGTGTTCCACACAATAGAAGCAGAGGGGTCTTTGCCAAACTCTTTCTATGAGGCTTCAATAACCTGGATCCCCAAGCCATACAAAGATACAACTAAGAAAGAGAACTTCAGACCAATATCCCTCATGAACATTGATGCAAAAATATTCAATAAAATACTGGCAAATCGGATCCAAGAACACATCAAAACAATCATTCACCACGATCAAGTAGGTTTCATCCCAGGGATGCAGGGATGGTTCAACATACGAAAATCCATCAACGTAATCCACAATATAAACAAGCTGAAAAACAAAAATCACATGATCATCTCACTAGATGCTGAAAAAGCCTTTGACAAAATCCAACACCCCTTCATGATAAAGGTCTTGGAGAGATCTGGGATAACAGGGACATACTTAAACATAATAAAAGCTATATACAGTAAACCAACAGCCAACATCAAACTAAATGGACAGAAACTCAACGCAATTCCTCTAAAATCAGGAACAAAACAAGGCTGTCCACTCTCTCCATACCTTTTCGACATGGTACTTGAAGTTCTAGCTATTGCCATACAACAACAAACGAGGATCAAGGGGATATAAATTGGGAAGGAAGAGGTCAAACATTCAGTGTTTGCAGACGATATGATAGTTTACATCAATGACCCAAAGAACTCTACCAGGGAACTCTTACAGCTGATTAACACCTTCAGCAAAGTGGCAGGCTACAAGATCAACTCAAGAAAGTCAGTAGCCCTACTATATACAGATGATAAAAGGGCTTAAAGAGAAATCAGAGAAACATCACCCTTTACAATTGCCAAGAACAACATAAAATACCTTGGGGTAACGCTAACCAAACAAGTGAAAGACTGTATCATAAGAACTTTGAATCTTTAAAGAAAGAAATTAAAGAAGCCCTCAGAAAATGGAAAGATCTCCCATGCTCTTGGATAGGTAGGATCAATGTAGTAAAAATGGCAATCCTGCCAAAAGCAATCTACAGATTCAATGCAATCCCCATTAAAATCCCAGCACAATTCTTCACAGACCTTGAAAGAACAATAATCAATTTTGTATGGAAAAGCAAAAGACCCAGGATAGCCAAAACAACCCTGTTCAACAAGGCAACGTCCGGAGGCATCACCATCCCTGACCTCAAGCACTATTATAGAGCTATAGTCCTGAAAACAGCTTGGTATTGGCACAAAAATAGACAGGTAGACCAATGGAATCGAATTGAAAATCCGGGTATTAACCCACACACGTACGAACATCTGATCTTTGACAAAGAAGCTAAAAATATACAATGGAATAAAGAAAGCATCTTCAACAAATGGTGCTGGCATAATTGGAGACTGGCATGTAGAAGAATGCAGATCGATCCATGTTTATCACCATGTACAAAACTTAAGTCCAAATGGATCAAAGACCTCAACATAAATCCAGCCACACTGAACCTCTTAGAAGAGAAAGTGGGTGGTACCCTTGAACGAATTGGTACAGGAGACAGCTTCCTGAACATAACACCAGTAGCACAGACAGTGAGATCAACAATTAATAAATGGGACCTACTGAAACTGAGAAGCTTCTGTAAAGCAAAGGACACAGTCAGCAAGACAAAAAGGCAGCCCACAGAATGGGAAAAAATATTCACTAATCCCACATCTGACAGAGGGTTGATCTCCAAAATTTACAAAGAACTCAAGAAGCAAATCTCCAAAACACTAAAGGACCCTATAAAAATGTGGGCTGCAGAACTAAATAGAGAGTTTTCAATAGAGGAGTCTAAAATGCTTGAGAGGTACTTGAGAAAGTGCTCAACATCCTTAGCCATCCGGGAAATGCAAATCAAAACAACTCTCAGATACCATCTCACTCCTGTCAGAATGGCTAAAATCAAAAACACCAATGACAATTTATGCTGGAGAGGATGTGGTGAAAGGGGGACACTCCTCCATTGCTGGTGGGAGTGCCAACTGGTTCAGCCACTTTGCAAATCAGTATGGAGATTCCTCAGAAAAATGGGAGTAAACCTACCACAAGACACAGCAACTCCACTCTTAGGCATATATCCAAAAGATGCCCATTCATACAACAAAGATGTCTGTTCCACTATGTTCACAGCAGCTTTATTTGTAATTGCCAGAACTTGGAAGCAACCTAGATGTCCCTCACCGGAAGAGTGGATAGAGAAAATGTGGTACATCTACACAATGGAGTACTATTCAGCAGAAAAAAATAATGGAAACATGAGATTCGCAGGAAATGGATGACACTAGAAGAAACCATCCTGAGTGAGGTAACCCAGTCACAAAAAGAGAAACATGGCATGTACTCTCTCATATATGGATTTTAGACATAGATCTGGGGAGTGCCAGCCTTCAATCCTATGGCCAGAGAGTCTGGGAAACAGAAACTTTATTTAGTGGCTGACCGAAGAAGAGGCAGACTCCCTTGGTTAAGTACTGAGCTGAACTCAAGAAAGCCAGTAACAGAGAGGGAGGACTGATGATCAAAGGGATTAAGACTGGGCTGGTTTAACCCCCAGAAACAGCTGACCAGACAAAGGTTAACTCTTGAATCCCAGGCATCAGCCTGGGAAGCCAGCATGGGACTGATCAAGACCCCCTGAATCTGGGTGTCAGTGAGGAGGCCTAGGGAATCTATTGAGCCTTGGGCAGCAAATCAGTACCCATCCCAAGTATACACACGGTCTTTGGACTCCCATAGAACAATGTGAGGTGCACTCTCACCCCGAACTCTTGGGGAAGGGTCTAGGCCCTGCCCTATATGAAATGACAGACTATGCACACCCCCATGGAGGGCCTCACCCTCCCTGGGGAAATGAGGGGATAACGGGGGGGAGGGTTCTGGAGGAAGGGAGGGAATGGGAGAGGGACCTGGAACTGACTTGTGAAGCAACCTTGTTTCTTATCTAAATTTAAACTGGAAAATAAAATTAAAAAAAAAACAAAAAAATTTGAATTCAACAATAACACAAATCGCAGAAAACCTACAATCTCATGGAAATTGAACAATGCACAATTGCACCATCCCTGGGTTAAGGAAGAAATAAAAACAGAAATTAAAGACTTCCTGGAATTCAATGAGAATGAAGACACAACATACACAAACTTATGGGACACTTTGAAAGCAGTGCTGAGAGGAAAGTTTATAGCACTAAGTGCCCACATGAAGAAACTGGAGAACAGTCATACTAGACAATTAATAGCACAGGTGAATGTTCTAGAACAAAAAGAAGCAAACTCACCCAGGAGGAGTAGACGATAGGAAATAATCAAACTGAGGGCTGAAATCAATCAAGTGGAAACCAGGAAAACACTGAGAAGAATCAATGAAACAAAGAGTTGGTTCTTTGAGAAAATCAACAAAATAGACAAACCTCTGTCCAAACTAACCAAAAGACAGAGAGAGAGCATGCTAATTAACGAAATCAGAAATGAAAAAGGTGACATAACAACGGACTCTGATGAAATCCAGAGAATCATCAGGGCATACTTTGAAAATCTAAAGAGGAAGGGAGTTGGTCATGGGGAACAGGAAGTTGAGGGGGTGGGGGTAGAATAGGGGGAAGAGGGAATCATGGGATCGAAGACAGATCAGGCACCAGAGTGACCTCGAGTGATCTAAAGGTATAACATCAATTGCCAACCTAAGCAATAGTGGAGGGACCACCTCGAATGCCCATTCCTGATAATGAACTTGATGTCTATAACCATCCGGGAGCCTTCATCCTGTGACTGATGGAAGCAGAGGCAAACACACAGCTAAGCACTGAACTGAACCCAAGGAACCCCGTGACAGAGAGAGAGGAGTGATGAGCAAATTGGCAAAGAATGGGCTGGCAAAACCAGCAGAGACAGCTGATCTGAACAGGGGAGTGCTCTTGGACCCCAGACCGACAGTGGGGAGGCCAGCATGGGACTGATCTGGACCCCCCAAATGTGAGAGTCAGTGAGAAGGCCTGGGCAACCTATGGGGCCCTGAGCTGTGGATCAGTGTCTATCCCTGGTATACAAACTGTCTTCATGTGCCTATGGCACAAGGAGAGATGCTCTCTCAGCCTGGACTCTTAGGGGAGTGCCTTGACCCTACCAAGAGTAAAATGACAGACTCTAGATATCCCCTATGTGGAAGGATTTGGCAATAGGGTGGGAAGGAGGGGGGAAGGGGAGTACGGGAGGAGGGGAGGGAGAGGGAACTGGGATTGACATGTAAAACAAGCTATTTAAAATTAAAATAAAAAATGATAAAAAAACAAAATTGGAAAATTAAAAGGAAATTAACAATTTCCTGGATAGATATCACTTGCCAAAACTAAATCAAGAGCAGATAAACAATCTAAACAGACCTATAACCCCTAATGAAATAGAAGCAT
>NW_024432732.1:0-8058 GCF_017639785.1 Mesocricetus auratus
GCGCTACCGTCTCGCCAGCAAGAACGACGCAGAACACTCGGATCCTTCTGCAGTAAAGCTTTAATGCATCTTGAGAGATAGATGATCAGCTTCTTAGAGGGAGACCCCAAGCTAAGAAACCCAGCCCCTTATATAAGCCTAGGAGCTCCGAGTGAGATGTGTAGAGCCGGGATTGGTGGTTTGCACATCACCCCAGATGACGTCACGGGAGAGGCACAGTTTAAACGGTTAACTCCAACTGACAGCGACAGTTAACTCCAACTGACAGCGACAGTTAACTCCAACTGACAGCGACAGTTAACTCCAACTGACAGCGACAGTTAACTCCAACTGACAGCGACAGTTAACTCCAACTGACAGTGGATGTCAGCGCCATCTTCTAACGGCAATAGCGATAGCGAGGGCGGCTCCTCACATCTCCCCCTATTCATTTATTTTTGAAGCAATAGGACACCCACAACTTTGGAGTGGAGATAGAGGTCAAATCCCCATGTGCAAATTCGGAACATGTACAAAGCTCCTCTCCAGGGTCTTATCCCCAGAGGAAGTCCTGACCAGTCCGATGTCTTTTTTCTGGGGGAAGGAGATCATGACATAGAACCTTCATGCAAGATGACTTATCTCCCAGGAGAAAGTCGTTATACCGCAGACCTCTCCTGTGCAGTGCTTAGCCTTGCAACTCCTTGGGCTGCTGAAGCCTACCCACTCTATCCCGTGCAATGAGACTAGCCTCGTGGGGTGCAAGAGCTGGGAGGCCAGCGACCTATTGCTTTAACATGGTTAACCAAATGTCAGGGATGCTCCGTGTTCTAAGGCAGCAAGTGCTTGTGCCACCACCACTTTCTCCTTTTGTTTGGGCTCTGAGCGTACACACCATCCAAAGCATCAACACTATTCCACAGCAGAGAACTAGGCTAAATGATCCTACCCCCACCCATTCCTTAAAATAAGAAAATGCAGATGAAATCCAGGGGGAGAGGTCTTCCATCAGAGAAAGATCCAGATGCGTCGAATTCACTTGCAGGATCGCCATTCTCAACTCACGGAGTGTCTGCTCAAACTCAAAAGTCCAATTCTGTAATAAATGTTGAGACAGAGCTTTTGACAGGTTAGCTGCTCTTGTAAAATTCTCATATTGTACTAAGTGACACAAAGGCCAGGCAACTTTGTTCACATCCCAATTTGGCCATCTGCCACAATATATCCAATTGTTCCTGAACCAAATTAATCTGTTGGTTTACCAACATCAGGCCTCCTTGTATCTGAGAATTGGCAGTGGCCTGTTTATCTAGGACCATGGTCACAGTGGCCTATAGTTCATTAATGGTTTGAGTTGTCTGCACAGTGGCAGAAAGTGCAAGGGCCGAGGCGGTAACCGAAGCAGTAACCGCGGCGGTGGCTATCAGGCCCACAATAATAGCAGAGATCCCAAAATCTCGCTTTTCCCTAAACAAACTCAAATTACTTGGCGCCTCAACAGGAGCTGGAATAAATCGAGGCATGCGCATTACCAAAGCAAAAGGGTGCTTAATAGCATCCCAGCATAATGCATAAAAACAATTCTAAGCAGAACAATTTATTTCTTTCTGATTCTTACCTAAGGTATCATTACTCACAACCCAAATAAAGGGCAGCTGAATAATTAGTTCTCTTAAAAGGGGTATACTTAACATTGGAGGAGGACCAATCAGATGATCCAGAGCTCTGTCCCTCACTCAGACTGTTGCCTAATGCCCCTTTCCAATCAAAAGTAATCTGTCCCTTCTCACTATCATAGGAGAAAGATCAGTACAGCTTCCATTAATTCAAAAGGATTAGCATTAGATCTTTCTGGATCCATATGAATAAAATTATCCTTTAATGAAGAAATCACAGTAAAGCACAAGCTTCCTACTAATGACAAGGTTCTCTCATCCTGAAAACTCTGTATCTGAGGATCTAAAGGCAAAAAGGCAAGCCCCAACTCTCTATTATTTGTGAAAAATCTAGGGAACACCTGGGCATTCTGCATCACTGGCATCGGTAGGGGGAAGGTAGACATGATGGCCCACCGTAACTCTCCCATCATACTAGGAACCATCATCCCGAGTAGGAGAGTCTTCATCACCCACTTGGCCTCCATCCTTCTTATTCTGGAGTTGTGAAGGAGCTCTTCGAGTGAGTCTTTCAGGGATCCACAGGGGGTTTTCTTCCTCCTGTGGAAAAACACACACAGCTCCCCTGGATCTTATAAGAATAGGATCCGGGCCTTTCCAGAGATCAGTCAAGACATCTTTCCATTTTACCATTTCTTTTGGCCTATCAGGCTCTAAACTGTGGCGATCAGCCGCAGTGTGGCCTTGGGCATCACAGTTCAAGAAATTAAGGGTAAAAAGTGCCATGGATACAGCAACTCTTGGTACCGAGGGTAGAACATCCTCAATACTCCCCTTTTGTTTAATCAGATATGATTTGAGTGTACGATGGGCACGTTCCACAATGCCCTGTCCTTGAGGGTTATAAGGTAGGCCAGTTAGATGGGTAACATCCATTTGCCGACAAAACTGTCGGAATTTTTGAGAGGTATATGCTGGTCCATTGTCTGTTTTTAAAATTCTGGGTTTTCCCTAAGCACTCCAGGCCTCAAGGCAATGTTGAATCACATATGAGGCCTTTTCCCCTGTTAGGGGTGTGGCAAACATTACGCCAGAACAGGTGTCAACAGAAACATGAACATATTGAAGCCTTCCAAAAGAGGGAATATGAGTAACATCCATCTGCCACATCTGCAATGGTCTAATGCCACGTGGGTTTATTCCCATGTGGGGAGTAGGTAAGAATTCGCAGCAATTCTGGCATTGAGTAACAATTTCCCTAGCCTCTTTCCTGGATAGAGCAAAACGACGGCGCAAGGTCTCAGCCGTCACATGAAAGCGCTTATGGAATTCTTTTGCTGCTTGTGCATGGGTAGACAAGGCAGCGGCCACCAGCTTTGTAGCCTTGTCCGCTAAGTCATTCCCTAAGGACATGGGACCTGGGAGTCCAGAATGTGCTCGGACATGGGTAATGAAAACAGGAAATCTCCTATTTAACAAGGCAGCTTGTATCTTCTGAAAGATGTTAGCAACTCTGCTGGAGGATCTTATTATTCCAGCTATCTCAAGGAGATTAACTGCATTAACCACATAAGAGGAATCTGATACAATATTGAGGGGTCCTGGAAAAGCCTCAAGAACCTCCAGTACTATCAGACATTCTACAACTTGAGGTGAAGTTTCATTATATTGTTTAGATATAACCCTATCCTTGACCACATAAGCTCCCATACCAGTTTTTGATCCATCAGTGTACACCACAGTCCCATCTGGGAGTGGGTCTTTAGCTGTCACTTGTGGAAACACTATAGCCTGGTTTAGGGCAAACTGTAAAATTGGATGCTTTGGAAAATGATTATCAATTTGTCCTGAAAAGGAAGTAACTAAAACTGCCCAATCACTAGATGTGGCTGCCAAGGTCTGAACTTGTGCAGCAGTATAAGGCACAATCAAGGAATCAGGATCCCTGCCAAAATGTGTAACAGCTGCTTTTATTCCGCGAAGCGCGAGCTGTGCAACAGCATCAGGGTACCAGTCAATAATCTTAGCAGGGGAAGCATTTGGATGAATCCAAAGTAATGGTCCATGTTGCCACAGGACTGCAGTTGGCAATTGAGCTGTCTTAAAAACACACAGATTAAAAGGTAGTGACTCCTCAATTCGTTGTAATTGTGCTTCCTGTAAGGCCTCTTCCACCATCTGTAAGGCTCGGTGGGCGGCAGGGGTAAATTTTCTGGGTGAGGAGATATGAGGCTCACCCTCCAGGAGATCGAAGAGGGGTTTTAGATCAGCAGATGGAATTTTTAAAAAGGGCCTCAACCAATTTATATCTCCCAGAAGTTTCTGAAAATCATTTAATGTTTGTAAGTGGTCTTTGCGAATTTCTATTTTCTGAGGAACTATATTTTTGGGAGTAATCTTTGAGCCCAAAAAGAGGCCTGTATCTGCAATTTGAACCTTTTCTGAGGCAATCTCTAATCCCCACTGTTTTAATTCAGCCACCAGCATGGGAAAAGCCTTTTGTAAAACATCTAACTCTTTGTGACAAATAAGAATATCGTCCATATAATGGATAACGATTAAAGATGTAAATTGCTTCCTAATTGGCTCCAAAGCCTCCTGCACATATAGCTGACATATTGTTGGGCTATTGGCCATGCCTTGCGGCAGTACCTTCCACTGAAATCTCTTGTCTGGTTCCATATGATTAAGAGAAGGGATAGTGAAGGCAAACCTTGGTCTATCCCGTGGGTAAAGTGGAATAGAGAAGAAACAATCCTTAATATCTATAATAATAAGCTTCCAATCTTGAGGAAGTGCAGAAAGCAAAGGAAGGCCTCTTTGAACAGGGCCAAAAAGATGCATCTGATTGTTAATGGCCCGCAGGTCGTGGAGTAATCTCCACTTCCCAGATTTCTTCTTAATAACAAAAATTGGTGTATTCCATGGGGAGGTAGAAGGCTCTAGATGCCCCAGCCGTTCCTGTTCTTGCACTAATCTTGTGACAGCCTCTAATTTTTCAGAGGATAGAGGCCATTGAGAGACCCATAACGGCTCCTCTGTTTTCCATGGTATGGGTCGTGAAGCCTCAACGGCCCCTAAATAAAACCCAGTCCTTTTCTACCCCGATTTCCGTGTTGTGTAATGGGTTTTATTCTGCCTTGTTCTTGCCTACCCAAGCCTCTACCATTTGTATACCCCATCTTTGCCATAATGGCTGATGCCTGGGGGGAGTATTCATTAGTTAGGGTCATGCCCATGGCTTGTAACACATCTCGTCCCCATAAATTTACAGGGAGTGGCAACACATAGGGGGTAAAACATCCCTGTTTGCCTTCAGCATCCCGCCAGGTTAAGGCTGAGGCACTGATGGCAGGAGAGGACTGGTATCCAAGACCTTGTAGAGAATGAGATGAAACAACAGTGGGCCAAGACTTCGGCCACCAATGGAGTGAAATAATGCTTTTGTCTGCTCCCGAATCCATTATCCCTTCAAATTCTTTTCCATTAATTAACAATTTTATTGTAGGTCTCTCATTTAGGGGTATAGCCAGATAGGCTGAATCACTTCCAGAAGATCCCATAGCCCTTTTTTGTAAAGTGTAGGTTTCTCCATCCCCGAGGGAGGGCAGCAACACCAGTTGTGCAATTCTATCTCCCTGCTTTATAGAAAATACACCCCGAGGGCTAGAACAGAGAACTTGAATCTCCTCTTTATGATATGGGTCAACAATCCCAGGATATATAATGAGTCCCTGTAAAGTTAAGGAGCCACGGCCCAGAATAAGCCCAATGGTGGCAGGGGGCAAAGGTCCAGGGGAATGGACTGGGACCGGTTGAACATTCATTTGGGGCATGAGTAAGAAGTCGGAGGCGGCACGCAAGTCCATTCCGGAGGTTCCTCGGAAACCTCTACTTCCTCTTGATTGCTTTTCTGAAATTGGTTCCCATATTTCTGAGGGCCCTGGGACCATGGGCCCCGTGACCCGTTTTTTGATTGGGGTACCTTGGATTCTTCAATAGGGGGCAGAAGCCTCCCTTTACATCCCGGACTGACCTGCATTCGCTAGCCCTATGATAACCTTTACCACAACGATAGCAAAGCTTCGATTCTCTTGTTCTTTCAGGGGCTTGACAATCTTTCTTAAGGTGCCCCATTCTCCCACAATTAAAACAAGCTTTTCGATTAGATAAATCTCTATACCTGTGCGTTTGTAAAATGGCGGCAGCTAGTCCTGCATTGGTTAGGGTCCCCCAGCTCCCTGCACACTCTGAGCCAATCTTGTAAACCTTTGCTTTTGCGAGGGCGATAGCCGCTCGACATTCCTGGGTTGCTTGTTCATAGACAAGTTGCTCAATCAGGGGCATAGCTTGTTCTGAATCACCAAAGATGCGACTGGCGGCCTCTGTCATTCTGGCCACAAAGTCTGAAAATGGCTCTTGGGGTCCTTGGACAATCTTTGTAAGGTGTCCACTGGACTCTCCCCTTTTGTGAGGGCCTTCCATGCTTTAATAGCGGCGGCCGACACCTGACCATAGACGCCCCAGATGTAGTTGGTTTGATTAAGGGCATGTTGACCCTGACCTGTCAGCATTTCAAATGTCCACTGCCTCTGATTCTCATCTTCAGCCGTGGCATTAACTCTAGCTTGTGCCTGGGCTGCATCATACCAGAGAGCCTTCCATTCCATGTATTGTCCCATGTTGGGAAGCACTGCTTTCACTGTCGTTTGCCAGTCAGTGGGAGTCATGGCAAAATTAGCAAGCCTTTCCACCTGTAATGTGGTAAAGTTAGCATTGACCCCATAATTACGAACGGATTCGGCCAATTCTTTAATTTGATTGTAATCTACGGGGGTATGTACTCTTCCGCCTTCCACATTCTCGAATACTGGAAAAGCCATTTGTATTTTTCTCCGTTCCTCTAAAGGTAAAAAGGAGTCAGTACCAGTATTCAGCCGAAGCTCATATGGCGGAGGCGCTGAGGGGCGTGAGCCCGCCGGATTTATAGGCGGTGGCCTCACATTCATTTTTGTTTTCAGTGGCCGGTGTCTATCAGGGTGATATCTTTTTTCCTCATACCGTGCCACCTCCTCCTCTAGACCACCTTCTTCGCTAGAATCCAGAGTGTCAGAATCAGAATTATCTAGCTCCAAGGCTTCTAGCTCTACTGCAGGGTATAGACTAGATTCTGGCTTTTTCTTTTTCTTAGATTTGTTAAGGGGTGAATGATAACTCCCTTCTTTCTCTCCCCTTTCTTAACTTCCTGGGGAGGGCCTTTTTTCTTAGACATGTCTTTTTCTTTTGCGAGCTCCCATTCTCTCACTCCGTTCAGTTTCTGACATGCTATCCTGAACTTCCTCTAAGGTTCCCTGACTTTCTATTATAGCAGGGTGACAGGCCTCATCCTCCAAGCAGTTTTTAACTAGCTTCCAAATGGCTTTGGTACCTAAGCAGAGATCTCCTTCTGCATGCTTCCTGTCTAGTTCTTTACCTAGCTTGTTCCATGAGGCCACAGTGAGGGACCCGGAACAAGCATACCATGGTGCCACTCTATCTACCTCCTTCACAAAATTTTGAAGTGTTCGTGGTGCAATTTTAAGATCTCTTTGTTTTAGCACAGTCTGTAAGGCTGTAACCACTGACTGTGACGACCCCATCGCGCTGACAGCTTATCTAAAAACGCGCTCAACTCCGTTACCAGACTGACAGCACCAGACTGACAGCACCAGACTGACAGCACCAGACTGACAGCGCCAGATGGACAGCGCCAGATGGACAGCGCCAGATGGACAGCGCCAGACGGACAGCGCCAGACGGACAGCGCCGTTCTGTCAGCACCAGCCACGATGAAGGAGAAGGACAAACAGGACTAGCACCAAAGCCTCCACTGACCCGTCCCACGGTGATGACAAACTAAGGCCAAAGTCGAGAAAAGGGTTGTTCAGGATAAAGCATACCTCTCTGAACCTACGTCCCTGCAGTTCTGAATCCGCCCCGTTTTCCGAGGGGTCTCCCGCGGCGCCGGCGATGTTGAAGAGTTCCCGGGTTTCGGCACCAGATGTCCCGCGCTACCGTCTCGCCAGCAAGAACGACGCAGAACACTCGGATCCTTCTGCAGTAAAGCTTTAATGCATCTTGAGAGATAGATGATCAGCTTCTTAGAGGGAGACCCCAAGCTAAGAAACCCAGCCCCTTATATAAGCCTAGGAGCTCCGAGTGAGATGTGTAGAGCCGGGATTGGTGGTTTGCACATCACCCCAGATGACGTCACGGGAGAGGCACAGTTTAAACGGTTAACTCCAACTGACAGCGACAGTTAACTCCAACTGACAGCGACAGTTAACTCCAACTGACAGCGACAGTTAACTCCAACTGACAGCGACAGTTAACTCCAACTGACAGCGACAGTTAACTCCAACTGACAGTGGATGTCAGCGCCATCTTCTAACGGCAATAGCGATAGCGAGGGCGGCTCCTCACA
>NW_024432733.1:0-7836 GCF_017639785.1 Mesocricetus auratus
CCCCTGGAAGTAGTATACAGGAATCAATTCCTCTTAAGAAGCTTTCTTACAATAAGACACACCTTAAGCAAGACCTCCATGACCCAGCTTCTACCCTTTCTTTGTTCTGGTTTTTCTATCTTTCTCATCTCCTGGCACCTGTATCTCAGGACCTGTCAGAAAAGTATGATGTTCTGTCTCATGTTACTATTCTACTATAAAATAATTATGGTAATATCTTTGTGTTGAAGTCTTTCCTTTGTCTAAATGGCCTGCATTATAGTTTCCTGTCACTATTTAAATTTTTCAAAGTGTAAGCTGCAGTCTGAACCTAAAAGAACTTAAACATGACAGCATATGTGGAATCAAATATGTTTTATGAGCCAGACAGTGGTGGTTGACACTTTTAACCCCAGCACTCAGGAGTAAAAGGCAGGCAGTCAAACAAACAAAATAAAACAAAACAAAACAAAGATAGTTTTAGTCTCTTTCATCATTGAGCATTAGCCAGAGATGGCTGCATGCTGTCATTAGAGAAAGTTTCCTTTTTATTATTTTTTTCGAGACAGGGTTTCTCTGTAATGTTTTGGAGGCTGTCCTGGAACTTGCTCTGTAGACCAGTCTGGCCTTCAACTCACAAAGACCTGCCTGCCTCTGCCTCCAGAGTGCTGGGATTAAAGTCATGTGCCACCAACACCAGGCAAGTTTCCTTCTTCTAATCTCTTAAATCTGTGTAGTTATTTCTCAGTGAAAAGGCAAATTAATTCTAATACAGGTGAACTACTGGCCTGTTAGAAAAAGGTTTCTGAGACAAGGACTCTCATGTTGACACAGGTGGCCTTGAACCCATCCTGTTGCTTTGCAGGGAAATGACCTCTCTGTCTACTTCATTTCCCCTTCTCAAATTCAGTGACTTCATGACCTCTGTGTTTTAAAATCATCCATTTGGATCCTGAAGTTGATTTCCATTGCTGTCACAGGGAAAGGATTTGCATGTGTAGCATGGTTTCTGCTTTCAGACCAGAGTAGAAAGAAGAGTTTATTGAGTTCACTGCTAGGAGTAAAAGGGGTAGGAAATCAGCTTCTTGAGTCACCATCCTGTAAAAGAACCCCATTGTGGCAATGAGATAGTTTGAATATAATCTCATAGGGAGTGGCACTATTAGAAGGCATGGTGTTGCTGCAGTGAGTTTGGCATTTCTGAAAGAAGCATGTCATCACTGGTGTTGGACTTTGAGGTTTCCTATGCTCTGGGTATGGCCAATCATACCAGACAAATTCCTGTTGCCCATATATCAAGATGTAACCAACACCACATCCTCCTTCATATCATGCTCCCCACTATGGTGACAATGGACTGAACCTCCATATCTGTAAGTGAGCCACCCCAATTAAGTGTTTTCATCTTACATTCATACCCCAGTTGTCCTCCCTTCCCATCTACTGCCCCCTACCTCTCACCCTAACCCATTCCACATCCACATATCAGAGGGGGTAAGGAGTCAACAAGTCTGGCATACAGAGTTCAGGAAGGACCAAACTACTCCATCCTGTTTCATCCTGTGCAAGTCAACCCATAATAGGGTGTGGGCTTGAAAAAGCCAGTTCATGCACCTGGGATGGGTCCTGGTTTCATTGACAGGGGATCCCTAACAGATCATGTCCCATTACTGTCACCCACACTCACAGGTTTGGTCCCATGCAGGTTCCCCAGCTGTCTTTCCATAGTCTCTGAGCTCCCACTAGTGATAGGACTAGGAGGTGTGACTGTGTTGGACTGGGATTTTCCTTGTTAGAGGAAGCATATCACTGTGGGGCCAGCCAATGTTTTTTATATTCTGGATGATTCCCAGTGTCAGTCACTTTCCTGTTGCCTCTGAGTCAAGATGTGAGGACTCTAACCTTCAGCACCACATCTGCCTGCATGTTGCCATGCCCCTGCAATGAGGGTGATTATCTAAACTTCTTAAATTTTAAGGAACATACCTCAGTAAAATATTTTCTTTGTAAGTATTGACATGGCTCATTGTGTCTTCACAGCAATAAAAGCATAACATAGACAGAAGTTGATGCCATGGACTGGGGTATTGCTGTGAGATCCTGGCACTGTCATACAATTTCTTTGATGTGCTTTCAGCAGTGTTGATGTGCTGCCTTGCCTCTCCCTTTATGTCTGTTCATTGGGATTTCTTCCTCAAAGCTATATACTATTTAAAGTACCAAGAAATGGTGTATGTGAGCCTACTACTCATTTTCCTTCTAAAGTGAAGGGTGAATACATTTTAATGTTCATGTCATGGAATAAGTGAGGCAAGCACCAGAATTATTTGACTATACTGTCAATGATATACATATTTATATCAAATGGGAGTATCACACTTTCTGTTCTACATATGTGTGGGGTGTTTTAGGATGCAGTAACCTATGATGATGTGCACATCAGCTTCACTCAGGAAGAGTGGGCTTTGCTGAATCCTTCCCAGAAAAGTCTCTTCAAGGATGTGATGCTGGAGATGTACTTGAACTTCTCTGCCATAGGTGAGACTGAATTTTCATTCATGATTTAAAATAAGGGAACAACTGCTTCTTGGTTATTGGTACTCTTCTGTAATTTTGATTGAGAAAAAGGAATATTAGGTGAAAAAGACATAGTCCTAATATTCATTGAAGGTATTAACTTAAATGTGATTTAACTTCCATTCATATTTCATATATTTTGTGGTGTTGTATTTTAGGATACAGGTGGGAAGATCATAATACTGATGAACACTGTCAAAATTCTACAAGACATAGAAGGTAATTTTCACGTACAACTTTTTATACAAATTTGCCTCTGAAGAAATAATAATGTATCCTAGAAATTTTAAAGAAAAGCAACAGTATTAATAAGCACAGCTTAAAGTATATTAATGATTCCTCATTTCTCACAAAACCATCTACCTCAATGTCAGGTCACTATTCTGTGTTTGAAAGGCAACCCTGTGAAAACGACGGCAAGGAAACAATGCATTAACTGATACCACCATATGAATTAGAGTCTTATGAGAGCTACACCGTAGAAATGCCAATCTGTTTAGATTAATACCACTCAGATATTTTAAATGGTATGCACATTGAATACATGATAGATATTTGTCCAAGACCTGAGAAAAAATGAGTCTATAGTAAAGTTCACCTTAGTCATATATATGTGACATTGCTAAGCATATTGAAAGGGTAAGTTTATAGTCAGGAAGGTTGTTGTAGAGAAACCTTAATCCCTATACCATGTTTCTGAGAGGAAATAAATTCAAACTGTGTGAATGCAATGGGGAAAACTTTTACTGGTTATTTGTCCTTTAATGAGCATCCAGTCAGTGGTGGTGGAGCACACCTTTAATCTCAGCACTCTGTGAGGTCATATGACATCCAGTCAGTGGTGGTGGAGCACACGTTTAATCTCAGCACTCTGTGAGGTCATATGACATCCAGTCAGTGGTGGTGGAGCACACCTTTAATCTCAGCACTCTGTGAGGTCATATCACATCCAGTCAGTGGTGGTGGAGCACACCTTTAATCTCAGTGCTCTGTGAGGTCATATCACATCCAGTCAGTGGTGGTGGAGCACACCTTTAATCTCAGCACTCTGTGAGGTGAAGGATAGCAAGACCTATAAATTGAGTTTGAGTATGGGCTCCAAAGCTACACAGAAATAACCTGTCTCAAAAACTAAGAAAAAAATAAATATCATATGTGATTATAAATACAAACCATGTGAGCATAGAATAAGGAAAGAAGCAATGGAATCCCCCCTCTCTCTTACACACACACACACACACACACACACACACACACACACTCGGGACAATTACGGGATATGAAAGATGTTTGGTAAGCTCCAATAAGAGTAGATTTGTCAAATGTGATACAAGTTTACAATTGATTCATTGTCCAACTTCATTGCAAAGCCATCAACAAATTCACACAGCAGAAAAGCCCTATGAATTTTGGATTGTATGAATACTTCCATTTGTCCTGGTATATTCTTCCAATGTAGCATGATTCACACTATAGGAAAAGTTTGAAGGCCATTAGTAGGACAGGGCTCTGAGTTCCTCAATTTCTTTTCAAAAGAAGGAAAAAATCTCATATAAATAAAATGCCATAAATTTGGGCTGTGAAACAAAGGTTCTATCTAAAATTAAAGTCATCTTCTAAGCCACAAACAACCCCTCATGAAGGGAAGCATAATGAATGTAAAAGTTAAGATCTGATTCCTACTTACAATTAGACAATATTATAAAATTAATTCATACAGAAATGAAGTTTCATCAGTATCATGCATGTGGTAAAGCTTTTACATGTGCCTATTATCTTTGTGGGAATGAACAAAGCCATAAAGGAGAGAAACCCTATAAATACACTCAATGTATTAAAACCTTTGTGTGTTACAGGCATCTTCAAAGGCATGAAAAAATTCATACTGGAGAGAAACCATATGAAAGTTTCCAGTATGGTGAAGTCTTTGCAGGTCACAGTTGTCTACAACTCCATAAAAGAACACATACTGGAGGGAAAACCCATGAATGTAATCAATGTGGTAAAACCTTTGCAAGTCATGGTGAGTTTAAAAGTCATATAAGAACACACACTGGAGAGAAACCTTATGAATGTAATCAATGTTCTAAAGCCTTTGCAAGTCCTGGTGTGCTTGAAACATATATAAGAAAACATACTGGAGGGAGACCTTTTGAATGTGATCAATGTTGTAAGGCATTTGCAAGGAAAGATAATCTTCAAAGACATAAAAGATTGCACACAGGAGAGAAACCCTATGAATGTGCTCAATGTGGTAAAGCTTTTGCAAGCCAGAGTGATCTTCAAGTACATCAAAGAACACACACTGGAGAGAGACCCTACAACTGCAATCCATGGGGTAAAACTTATTCACAGCTCAGTCCTCTCCAAGTACATCAAAGAACACACACTGGAGAGAAACCCTATGAATGTAATCACTGTGGTAAAGCCTATGCAAGTCATAGTGAGATTAGAAGACATAAAAGAACACACACTGGAGAGAAACCCTATCAATGTAATCAATGTGGGAAAGCATTTTTACAACACTGTAAACTCCAAATACATAAAAGAACTCATATGGGAGAGATACCCTATGCATGTATAAGTGTGGTAAAATCTTTTCATATGATAGTGGTTTGAAAGCACATGAAATAACACATACAGCAGAGAGACCCTATGGATGTAATCAGTGTGGTAAAGCTTTTGCACAGCACACCACTCTTGCAAATCATAAAAGAACACATACTGGACAGAAACCATATGAATGCATTCAATGTGTTAAAGCCTTTTTACACACCAGTGGTCTCACATATCATAAAAGAACACACACTGGAGAGAAACCCTATGAATGTAATCAATGTAGTAAAGACTATTCACACATCAGGAGTCTTCAATATCACAAAAGAACACATGCCGGAGACCTGACCTTATGAATGAAACCAATGTGGTAAAACCTTTGTAAGATATCATACTTCAGAGAAATCCTATAATTGCAAGCAGTGTGGTAAAGCTGTGTACTCTGCATAACTCAATATTCTGTGAGGTCCTGAAAAATTTTAATATGGAAGGAAATATTGGCATAAAGGATTTGTTAAAATCTTCACTGAACACACATTTGGTTATACAAGCTTCTGGAGGGAAAAAATCTAACAAAGGTCAACAATCTGCTCAAGCACTGTGATGTCTCTATTGTGCTTGCACCTGTCAACTCATGTGTACAAAAGTCCTATGAATTCACTGATAAGGTAACCCTTTATATTTCACAATTTTCTTTAATTACATAAAAACCTCATTGTGATCAGTCTATTGCTCTAAATTCAATCTTACATGCTTAGTTCTATTTCATGGACCAAATCATGATGAAGGAAAACTGTTAGGACTTTAACTGTCTCAACAGCTGTGTTACAGGAATGAGTGCCTGCAAGAGAAAATATTCATGTGTGGACATCTGTTTGCTTAGAGATTTGATCTGATTTTAATTGTGTAATGTCAGTGTTCAGTTTGTGAATGCTCATGCTTGTTCCCAAGAACGTTAGACACTTGAGTATTCCTGTAGCAGGAACTACAGAAAGTTCTCAAAAAACCTGACCTAGGTCCTGGCAATGAACTTGTTATAATTTTGCACATCCATATCTCTAACCCTGTACATATTTTAAATCCATTTTTGTATCATCTTGATATCAGGTAACAGGGAAGAACTCATGGAAGAGAAAACCCAATTCATGTAAACAATTTTGTAATGACTTCATACTTGTTGCAATAAAAATTTTTTTGTGTGAACTCAGGTTGTTACTGAGTTCGTGAGACCCAAGATAAATGATAAGTTGGTGTTTATTTGGGCAATAATTTACACAAATTTCAATAGTTGGTGCAGAGGTCCTGCTCCTGAAGATGTAGTCTCTAACCTTCTGATGAGATCCCCAACCAAAGAGAGAGAAAGAGCAAGTGAGAGAAAGCCCACTGCACACTTAACTTGCAGTCAGGTAGGGAGAACAAAGGCACAACTCAAGAAACTTCTGAGCCGGGCGGAGGTGGCGCACGCCTTTAATCCCAGCAGTCAGGTGGCAGAGACAGGCGGATCTCTGTGAGTTCGAGGCCCGGCTGGAACAATAGCCTCTGAAACAATACAGAGAAACCCTGTCTCATAAAACCAAAAAAAGAAAAAAAACAAAAAACAAAAAAAAACCCTTCTGACATCCTCAGAAGAGGCGAGCAGAAAGCCTGGCTCCAGAAGAACCCTTGTGTCTGATTGGTGGGTCCACTAGAGGCTGTGATTGCCTGCTGAGGCCTGAGTGACAGGGCCAGGTGAGCAGAGGAGACACAGCAAAGTGGTGTAATCTGAGCAAAGAATTCCTGTTTGGACCCAGGGGAACAGAAAACTAGAAACCATGAGGTGAATCCTGAGGTGGAGGCTTTTGCTACTACCCCAAGGTGTGAAATTGGCAAAAATGGAAGTTTTAAGGGTTGGGGGTGGTGACTTCTGTTAAGGGCCCATCTGTGTCAACTCGAGGGCAGGATTTGGGACAGGGGTTCCAAATATTCCAACCTCTTTGTATAAATACAGTTACCTGTAGGGCTCCCACCTAAACAACCAAGACTCGCTAGGTGTAGGGGCATAGGTTTAAGTGTGTGTTCTTCCTGCTGACAAGGGATGATATGGGGAGGTAGGGAGTAAGGTGTCAGTGGGCTCAAAATCAGAAAGTGGTATGGGTGCCATCCCGTAGACCTTAGGCATCTGTTCTTTGAGGGGGAGAAGGCAGGTTGGGTGAAGCTTCTGCCATTACAGGATGGTGCAGGTGGAGTGAGGCTTGTGTAAAACAAGGATGATTGCTAGCACCATTCCAAACCCCATCCTCAGGGTGCCAAAATGGGGCCCTCAGCTGGCGTCACATTAGTTCTGGCTAAGCACTTTAAAAGACCGATATTGATCCCAGAGAAGTAGAAAGGGACAAGAGCTCCTGAAGAATTTAGGGTACATCGGGGAGGGGAGAGTGAGGAAGGAGAAGAGGATGGTGCATGCTGGGAGATGTCATTCTGTAAAAATGTGTCTGTTTGGTTTGAATAAAGCACTGTTGGCCAATAGGGAAGCAAGATAGGTGTGACTAGGAGTCGAGGAGGATTCTGGGAAAGAGAGACATGGAGAGACAACCAGAGAAGTAAGATGTCCAGACCCTTTTCTCTGGTAGGAGAAATACTTAGATTAACCATTATGTGTTAGATACTTAAGTCAGAGCTAGCTGTTAAGAAACAAGCAAACAGCCAACAGCTTAATAATGATTATAGCGTTGTGTGTGTTATTTG
>NW_024432734.1:0-1437 GCF_017639785.1 Mesocricetus auratus
GAGTGTGAAATATGACTATAGATGTATATGTTTCAGGCTGGAGAGGTAAAGGTCAAAGTACAACTGTGGGTAGTCAGATCTCTTTTGTGGTTTGTTTTGTGGCTCAAAATGTTCCTAAGGACTCCAAAGCAAGGACTCTTACCTACTAAGACATCTTGCTAAATGGGCCCAGTTCTTCATTATTTCCTGATCCCTGATACTGAAGAATTTTTCTAGTGAAAACCCAAGCAACCTCAGTGACTTGTGATTTTGCTTAGGTGAGACTGACTTTTTCTTTTATTTCATTAGATTAAACATCCATCAACACAAGGAAAAGGAAGAACAAGTGGATACATTAACTCAGTCTCTCCACTTTCCCACTTAAACTGATGATCCCATTTTTACTATAGTCTCACACACTAAGCTTCCAGGGGCTCTTTCATGTCATGTTTAAGTCTTCTCTGATTCAATAAGTTCAGATGCATTTTTATGTATGAGGCAATCAAGACACCCATCTACTCGCCAATAAACAATTTCTTCTATATTAAAGGTCAGACATGAAGGTTATCTTCTATCATTTGTTGGTTGCTCTTTTCGTACTGTTAAATTCTTCCCATGGATTCCTACTTGTCTGGTCTCAGGGAGGCATCTTTGGCACAGGTCTAGTTAGTAGCTGTCTTTCCTTGCACACTGCCATCTGTAACCACAATTCACACCTGTATTTCATCCCCTCTGTTTCAACAAATTCTTGCTAAGCAAGAGTACTGGTAATCAGAAGGACAGGATCTAAATTTTCCCCTGCAATTCTCCCATTTCTTCGACAAGTTCTTGGATTAGTCAAACTTCAATAACTACTTCATCACATGCTGTTCTGCTTGATGTGTTGAATATAAGCTACTGAGAAGTCCTGACTAAGAACTACACATCTATGGTGATCTCATATTCCTGACCTAGAAAACCTGAGGTATTTGTTTAAAGCCACATAATTTGGGTTGAGTATACATTATACTACTATAGGTAATTTGACTACCAGATGTAAATTTTCTCAAGATATCATAGCATCAACAAAGCATTTTCTCAGTAATTTCTCATTACCATTCATATCCACCTATTATGTAGTCTTTTGTGCACAGAGAGGTAGGAGTTACTGGTGAAAGATTTCCCAAAATTGTTTCACCCAGAGGGTTTTTGCCACTGTGAGTCATTAAGTGCTTCTTCACAGCTCAGAGATTATTAAAACTGCTCCACAGTGGCTGCACTCATACGGTTTTTCTCCTTCGTGTATTCTGTGCACAGTTAGAGAAAAGCTACTGCTGAAGCTCTTCCCACATTCATTACACACATAGGGCTTCTCTCCAGTGTGAGTTCTCAAGTGTTGGGTTAGGTACGAGCTCTTCCTGAAAGTTTTCCCACAATCCTGGCATTCAAAGTGTTTCTCTCCAGTGTGAATGCTATTAT
>NW_024432735.1:0-8951 GCF_017639785.1 Mesocricetus auratus
TGAAAAGATATTTGAAGACAACACGAATATGCATTTAGGAGAAAGCTCAGTGATGCCTAGTAACGGCGAGGAGACTTTGGATTCATCCATCAACGGCGTGGAGACTTTGGATACCTCCATCAATTTGCGTGAAATGGATGTTGCCCAGGATGACGAGAAAACCTGTGCTAGTGAAATGACACATCCCTGTGGTGACACAGAGCCTCGGCATCCACCTGCCACTCCTCACCAGAGTGTATGCTCTGGTGAGAGTTCTCTACACTCTGACAATGCAAATCAGGGTTAGAGGATACGCACACACTCAGTAACAGCTGTTTCCCTGACAGCAGCGGGTGATGTTTATACCAGATGATATATCTATGCTTCATTCATCTGTGAGTATGGAACAATCTCTGGATCCTAGACTGTTAAATGCCCAGTGTGCTACAGAAGGAACAACTGCAGAGCTGCAGCATGATGTGTGAGGCACCGTCGGGACCCGTCCACCTGGAACCAGCCTGGAATTTCTTCACTGGAGACTACAATCCTCACGACCATATTTGCTTATTCCTTTAGTGCTGTGTCCCAAGGATATGTCAGAACATGGCTTAAATCCTGTTCTTTACTGAAATTGATTCTCCAACAAAAGGCTGGACAGACACCAAAAACTAAGCACCTGAAAGATGTTCTTAAACGTCCTTCACCTGAGACCTGAACCAGCATCTCTCAGGTTCCAGTTCATTACACGGGATTGTTCCTTTTCCTCCTTCATTGTTTATATTTGAGAAGACCTTTCTTTCTCCAAAATATCCCTATTTCCATATTATTATGTTTATTATAAGAATTCTACTTAGCATTTGTATTGAATTTGTTTCATTGTATTACCTATATTTTTATTATTTTAATTTTAAATAGCTTGGTTTACATGTTAATCCCAGTTCCCTCTCCCTCTCCTCCTCCCTCATGCACCTCACCATCCTCCCCCCAGCCTCACTCCCTATTGCCAATTAGTTGCACATAGGGGATATCTAGAGTCTGTCATTTCACTCAGGGTAGGGTCCAGGCACTCCCCTAAGAGTCCAGGCTGAGAGAGCATCCCCCTTTGTGTTATGGACACACGATGTCTGTTTCTATTCCAAGGATAAACACTGATCCACTGCTCAGGGCCCCATATGTTGCCCAGGCCTCCTCACTGACTATCACATTCAGGGTGTCTGGATCAGTCCCATGCTGGCCTCCCAGCTCTCGGTCTGGGGTCCAAGATCTCTCCTCTGTTCAGATCAGCTGTCTCTGCTGGTTTTACCAGCCCATTCTTTGCCAATTTGCTCATCGCTCCTCTCCCTCTGTCACTGGGTTCCTTAGGTTCAGTTCAGTGTTTAACTGTGGGTGTTTGCCTCTGCTTCCATCGGTCACTGGATGAAGGCTCCAGGATGGATATAGACATCAAGTTCATTATCAGGAATGGGCATTCGAGGTGGTCTCTCCACTATTGCTTAGCTTGCAAATTGGTATCATCCCTTTAGATCACTAGGGGTCATAATGGTGCCTGATCTGTCTTCTAACCTATGATTCCCACTTCCCCCTTACCTACCCCCCCAGTCAACATTCCTGTTCCCCATGACCTACTCTGTCTTCCTCTTCTCTCCCTCTCTTCTTCCCAGGTCCCTCTTCCCCCATCCCCTCGCCGTGTTCCCCATCTGTTCAAAGGATCTTGCATCATTCCTCTTCTCTTGGGTACCATGCATATATTTTAGGTTCTTTCCTGTTTCCCAGAGTCTCTGTCAGTGGAAGTGCAGACTGGCACTTTCCTGATCCATGTCCAAAATCCATATATGACTGAATACATACCATGTTTATCTTTTTGTGACTGGGTTACCTCACTCAGGATGGTTTCTTCTAGTGCCGTTCATTTGCCTGCAAATTTCAAGATTCCATTGTTTTTTTTTTTGTTTTTGCTGAGTAATACTCCATTGTGTAAATGTACCACATTTTCTCTATCCAATCTTCAGTTGAGGGGCATCTAGGTTGCTTCCAGGTTCTGGCTATTACAAATATTGCTGCTATGAATATAGTGGAGCAGATGCCCTTGTTATATGAATTTGCCTACTTTGGATATATGCCTAAGAGTGGAATTGCTGGGTCTTGTGGTAGATTGATTCCCATTTTCCTGAGGAATCTCCATACTGCTTTCCAAAGTGGGTGTACGAGTTGGCACTCCCACCATCAGTGGAGGAGTGTTCCCCTCTCTCCACATCCTCTCCAGCATAAATTGTCTTCGGTGTTTTTGATTTTAGCCTTTCTGACAGGAGTAAGATGGTATCTCAATGTTGTTTTGATTTGCATTTCCTTGATGGCTAAGGATGTTGAGCACTTTCTTAAGTGTCTCGTGGCCATTTTAGCCTCCTCTATTGAGAATTCTCTGTTTAGTTCTCTACCCCACCTTTTAATTGGATCCTTTGGTGTTTTGGAGACTTGATTCTTGAGTTCTTTGTAAATTTTGGAGATTAGCCCTCTGTCACATGTAGGGTTAGTGAATACCTTTTCCCATTCTGTGGACTGACTTTTTGTTTTGTTGACTGTGTCCTTTGCCTTACAGAAGCTTTTTAGTTTCATGAGCTCCCATACATTAATTGTCGATCTCAGTGTCTGTGCCACTGGTGTTATGTTCAGGAAGTGGTCTCCTGTACCAACTCGTTGAAGAGTATCTCCCTATTTCTCTTCTAAAAGTTTAAGTGTGGCTGGATTTATGTTGAGATCTTTGATCCATTTGGACTTAAGTGTGGTACAAGGCGATAAACATGGATCTATCTGCAGTCTTCTGCATACCAGGACCCAGTTATCCCAGCACCCTTTGTTGAAGATTCTTTCTTTTTGCCATTGTATCGTTTTAGTTTCTTTGTCAAATATCAAGGGTTCCTAGGTGTGTGGGTTAAAATCAGGGTTTTCAATTCGGTTCCATTGGTCTACCTGCCTATTT
Source organism: Mesocricetus auratus (assembly GCF_017639785.1). NCBI lineage: Eukaryota > Metazoa > Chordata > Mammalia > Rodentia > Cricetidae > Mesocricetus > Mesocricetus auratus. Next base: position 2,957 of record NW_024432735.1, read on the forward strand.
TTGTGCCAATACCAAGCTGTTTTCAGGACTATGGCTCTATAATAGAGCTTGAAGTCAGGCATGGTGATGCCTCCTGAAGTTCCTTTATTGTATAGGGTTGTTTTGGCTATCCTGGGCCTTTTGTTTTTCCATATATAGTTGATTAATGTTCTTTCCAGGTCTGTGAAGAATTGTGCCAGAAATTTTATAAGGATTGCATGAAATCTGTCTACTGCTTTTGGCAAGATTACCATTTTTATTATGTTGATCCTATCAATCCAAGAGCATGGAGGATCTTTCCATTTTCTGGTATCCTCTTTGATTTCTTTCTTTAAAGACTCAAAGTTCTTGGTATAAATCTCTTTCACTTCCTTGGTTAACATTATCCCCAGATATTTGATGATCTTGTCGATGTCTCTACTAAATAGTAAACTCAGAAAGGCAGTTCCCCCTTTGACTGTAAGCACAGGGCTTACTCAGAGTGCCGGGGCCAGTGCCTGTCTGTGCTAGGCCCTCTCCCTATGCTGGCCCAGCTCATGCCCTGAAGTCAACAAAGGAGTCTCTTCTTGGCAGCATCAGAGCCTTGCCTCGCTGGGCAGGCAGATGGCATGGGCAATGGGACATGGCGTCTGTTGTGGCCAGTATTCAGCGTCTTGGGTGTAAGGAAGAGCTGGGCCAGGGCCTGTCAGATAATTTCTGCTTCTGAAGCATCAAGGTTCCAAAGACCAGCTGTCTAAATCATATGCTGTTCTCTTTCTCCTGGGAAGGCAGGGCCTCTTCCCTCCCTCCCCCGCCCCCCAGCATGTCCTTCTGTCACCAGGCAGCCTAAGTCAGCTGCCCTGAAGTGGCACAGGGGACTCAAAGCAGGGAGAACGTACAGCAGTCCCTGGGGTGGCTGCAGGGGGCAGTCCAGCAGGCAGGGCTTGTGATAGGATGGAGAAAGGACAGAGTGAACTCATTAGAACCCAGCTACTCATGGAGGAGAAAGGTGCACCATGGCTTACACCACGATAAGGAAAAATACAAACTGCCCTATGTTTCTGAAAAAGCATCAGCCACATTTGTTCATTTCTCTTTTTGAAACAAGGCCTCATTGTGTAGCTTTGGTTGGCCTGGAACTTGTTATGCAGACCAGAGCTGACCTTGAACTCACAGAGATTCACCTGTCTCTGCCTCCCAAGTCCTGGGATTAACTAGTATGCCATCACACCGATGGACATGACCAAGGAACTGTGGAAGCAAGGCAAGGCTCTGGGCAAAGCTAGCCAGGTTGAGAGCTCCAAGCTAACTGTATAGGACTCCTATGCCCGTCTGGTCAGACAAACAAGGCAGATCAGTCCTTCCAAGGTAACCAGAAGCAAAGGGACACAGGGCCTGTTAGCAGGGAGAGATGGAAGTCTGGATGGTCCATGGCACTTATGGTCAGGAGTGACCACAGACTTGCTCTGGTATCTATAGGGTCCGTGGATCTGTTTTCTGAATGCCTATAGAACCTTACTTGGATGAAGTATGTCTTACAAGATGGAAGGCAGGATGGGATTACTACAGCCTGATCTTCCAGAGGATCATCTCAGGCATTCCGGAGACTAGATGGTTTGGTTCTGGGGAAAGTCAGTAATGCTCCTGGGCTTTGGGGGGAGTGAGGGCTGGCAGCCAGGCTCTTGCTATTCCAGGGAAGGAAGAGGCTCCACAGGCAGGGTTTACACTTGGAAAAGCGAGCCCCCATATGGCAGTGCTTTTCCACTGCTGGCTGTGAGAAACTGGCTGGAAGGAGGTGGCCAAAGACCAGCTGCCTAACCCGTGCTAAAGAACGAGAGCCTGGGGGCTACAAAGTCGGTGCTGTGTCCCACTGCTTCCTGTGCTGTTTAGAGCCACGTGGTCACACCAGCTCAGTTCCTCATTTATAGCGGGACAGCAGTAGCAGAGGTCCCAGGGAGTGGAGCCATGTATGCTCGGGGGAGTGCAATAGCAACAGAGCTTAGAGGGCCCTGCAGGACATTTGGACCTACCATGTGTTGTGGGGTAGACAACTTCCCATAAACAACCTTTCCTGGAATATTCCTCACGAAGAGGGGCTTGCACCAACATCCCCAAGCTGCTCAGCAGCTATGAAGGGCAGCTTCCTTCCTTTCTCTGCCAGCCCCAGTGATTGTTTGACCCCTGGAAGGACCCCCGTAGAACCAACCGCTGGAAGGACCACGAACCACTGAGACCTCTCCTGCTGTGGATTCAACACCAGCAGTCAGTTCTGCCCAAGACTCCAGCTGGGACCTGAGAACAGAAGGCCCTGTCTGCCCTGCCACTAGTGCCATTCATCTTGTAAGAGTTCAGCTTGAGTCAGAGAGCGCAAAGCCTGCTGTCTACCACACATGCCCATTAAGTAGGCTTTAGGGGGAAGCTGCCCTTCGGTTTACTTATTTGCTGTGTTATGTATACATTTCAATCTGTGCTCGCTGAGCTTCACAGTATCCTGTCCAGCGACAGCCCATAACTAGTGCCTCCCCAATATTAGGACAGTGGGGCCGTGACCATCTGCATGTGCCACATGTGCCATTTGTAGTCTGCATTTAGTTATGTGTGTGCATCTGTGCGTGAGCATGTGAGTGAGTGCAGATGCCCCAATGCCAGAGGTGTCAGATGTCATTGAAGCTGGAGTTCCAGGCCATTGTAAGACACCTGGCCTGAGCCCCGTCCTCTGTAAGAGCAGGGTGCTCTCCGAATCAGTGAGGCACCTCTCCAGCTGCCATGTTTCAGCCACCATATACCTTTTAGTCCCAAGTTTCCATCGCACCTCCAAGGTATCTAAACGATGAAATTCCTAAAGGTATTTAACCATCTGTAACTAAGGCAGTAGTAGTGTTTTAGATAGTCCTAAACTAGGGATCCCAAATGAGACAAAAAATAATTGGGGTATATAGCTGTATGCCTAAGAAAAGGCTAGCATACAGTTATTAACATTCAGACTATTTATGGTCAAACATCACATCAGGTTTAAAAAAAAGTAACACACACACACACTAATATATATTAAAGATTTTTAAACAAGATGATAGCAAGAATGGTACCATGGAAGAAACAGAGTGTGTATGGAGTCATTGTACATTAAGAATTAGAAAAGATCCATCTGTCTGGGAGGGGTGGCCTGAGGGTTTTAAGGCGGTATCTTGCACAGCAAGAGTAGTGTTTTTAAGTCGAAAGGAAGCAATCACATCATGTCAGGGGCAGGCTGAGCTTGGAGTGGTTTTTTTCGGGGGGGTTGTTTGTATGTTTGGCTTTTTACAGTAAACTTCTTCACAGCATAGAAGGAACCACCCTTTAATTTATGAGGTCATTTTTCCTGGGGGAGGCTTTTGTATACATCCAAAATACTTTCCCAGCAGGGAAGAGGAATTCCTTCCTTCCTTCCTTCCTTCCTTCCTTCCTTCCTTCTCTTCAGAAGACAAAATATTGTTTCACAAGCTGGGTGACATCCAGAAGGGAGAGGTGTAGTGTCTGGGCAGCCAAGCTTCTAGGTCATTTAAGTGAAAATACTCTTTCATGGCCAGTGAGATGACTCGAGGCTAAAGGCACTTCCCACCAAGCCCAGTGCCCTGAGTTCATTCCCGAGGACTCACGTGACAGAAGTACACATTCCCCCTCTGTCCTGTGACCTCTGGGTGAATTATGGTGCATATACCTACACACAAAGGCAAGATAAACAACAAATGCAGGAAAACCTCTTAAAGATGTGTTTATTGTATGTGTGTGAGTACATGTATGTGTGTACACCATTCACAGAGGCCAAAAGAGTGAGTCAGATCCCCCAGGGTGGGGCTATAGATGGCTATGTGCTAGCACACGGATGATGGGAACTACACACACACCTTTTAAATTGTGTTTTTCATTCTCAAGAGATTGAACCCAGGACTGTGTGCACCCCTGAGCTACCTCCATGGACACCTTTACTTGTTCATGCATCAAGCTTACATCCTGCTGGGGCCGATTTTGAGTGCCCTCAAGATTTATTGTGTTAGATGAGAAAAATGTTAGCCCAGATGGTATAAATGGGGAGGGCTGAGGCTAGGCTAGCCTGTGGGAAGGAGGAGTCAGGGAACCACTGAGGGATGGCAGAGGGTAGGGCAGAGCTGGCCTTGATGGACACACAGGGAGTTAACTTTCTCTTGCAAGGCAGTAGGGGATGATGTGTATTTCTGGGACTCTGTCAGTGACATTTCCAGAGCCAGCTGGAGAAATAGTCTGGGGCTGGACAGATGAGGGACGGCACTTGAGGCTTGGTACACGGAGTGGAGAGGAAGGCCTGGGTTCTAGGATTAAGAATCCAGTCAGGGAAATCTGGGATAGCAAGATGGCACTTGGATGGTAAAGGCACTTGCCACCAAGCCTGATAGCTTGAATTTGAGCCCCAGGCCCCATGTGGTGAAAGGAGAGAACCAACTCTTACAGATTCTCTTCTGACCACACACATGATGTGGGTTCCTCCCATGCAACAAATAAAGTTTAAATTGTTTTGAAGATGGACTTTTTATTTGTTTTATGTGTTGAGTATTTAGTCTGCATGTGTGTGTACCACTGTGTGTAGCACTGGAGGAGGCCAAGAGGTTGTTGGAGCTTCTGGAGCTGGAGTTGCAGACAGCTGTGAGCCACCATGTGGGTGCTGGGAACCAAACCAGGTCCTCAGGAAGAGCAGTCAGTGCTCTTAACCACTGAGCCATCTCTCCGGACCCCAAAGATGGAAACCTTGATGAGCTCCGAGGCTGCTTCTCTAGGTGACCTCACTTCTTTTGCCAGCAGTGCTGAGGTGTCACCAGCAGTGCTGAGGTGCACTCAGTCCCCACCCCCACACCACATACCCCCACCACTCACAACTCAAACCGCCACTCCCCCACACCCCCGCAACCTGTAACTATCACAGTGCCTCTAGAGACACATGGACTAGATGAGGGTACAGAATGTCTGGACTCAGAAGACCCACACCACAACGGAGGCCACAGAGGTTCTTATTAGGAAATGAGAGTGGAGGAAGGGAGGTCAGGCAGCAGCCAGGGGACCCTTTCCTTCAGGGACAGCATAACCAAGTAGCACCCAGGGAGAACATGGTCTGGGAAGCAGAGATCAAACCTCAGCAGAGAGGCCATCCTAGGGGTATTGAATACCCACCGTGTGCAGCTAGGAGAGGAGCCATGGCTGGCCTCATGCAGGCTTGTGTGGGCAGCATGATACCTGTAGCAAACATGGCCTTCCCCATGCTCTAGCACTGAACCTGAAGGATCCCATCCTCACCTTCACAGAACTCAATGTTTAAACGGTGTTTTACTCAGAGAGCCAGCAATCTGGGAAGCAGGGCAAAGCCCGCCTTCAAAATTTAGTCTTTTCCCTTTGGTCTTGTGTTTTTCATTGTCAAAGCCTCCCCCACCTGTGTGCCTGTGTGCATGCATGCATATGTGGGGGTGGGGGAGTGTCACACCACGAGTCTTGCACCCCTCTCAATGCTGGTTTGATAATATCTAGATTATCGCTAACTCAGAGCAAATAGCAGTGAATATTCACTAAGGGGCTTCCACAGTGTACATTCCACAGTTGGCTCTTAGGACCAGCCTGTCTTTTGTCTCTTGACAAGTGCTGAGGTTACAGACATGTCCAGCCATGTCCAGCTTTCTACATGGGTGTTAGGTATCGGATCTGCCGCCTCACGCTTCCAGACAACGTACCTACATAGTGTCTCCTTTCGTCTTTCTTTTCCCTGCTTCTTTGTTTGGAATTCTCAGATAAATCCTGCCTGTCCATTGACTGAAACTACTTTATTCATCAGTCAATGAAAGCAACACATATTTGCAGCATGCAGAAGGACCTCCCCATCACTGCAGTTAAAAACATTTACTATCATACCCCACAGCATCCCACATAGAGGTCAGAAAAGAAGTCCAGCCATCAGCGGCATTACAAAGACCATCACAGGGACAGGTGTACCTTATCTTCATAGGATGCTGGCAAGACCTTGCCCTCTACATTCTCACTC
>NW_024432736.1:0-2922 GCF_017639785.1 Mesocricetus auratus
CTAACACACTGTCCACTGTTGGGGAAGTGCTGTTATTTGCCTGTGCATTTGTCAATAAAGTACTGTCTGGCCAATAGAAAACCTAGATAGGAGGGGCTAGGAATCCAGGAGGATTCTGGGTAGGAGAAACACAAGAGAGTCAACATGTAACGCCATTGGGGGTAGGAAGCCTGGAACTATTCTCCGGTAAGAGACATACTTAGATTAACAATTATGGGGTAATTACTTAAAGCAGAGCTAGCCAGTAAGAGACAAACAAGGCCAACAGCTTCATAATGAATATAGCCTCCTGTGTGTTTATTTGGGACTCATGAGGATCTAGAACCAGGCTGGGGCAGCAGAGCCCAGGCGACTGGCGGGCGGAACGGTTTCTCACAAGAAAAAGCTTCTCTTAACATAATGGTGATCAGGAGTGGGATCATGAATTTCCACGCAGAATGACAAAAGCTTTAAAGGAATTTTAGAAACAGAAGAACAGAGAGAAGCACAGAATTTTGGTAGCAGCACTTTTCTCAGGTGTGCTCTGTTTTGCTAGCGACAAGCCGAGATTCACGTGGCTTGCTTACTGGAGTCTTCCTGACTCGGCATAAAAAGAAAAAGAAAAAGAAAAAAAACCAATAAGGTTGTTTTAAGAGACTCTGCTAACGATTGAAAGGTGTGTACGTACAGCTGGAAGTGGCAGCTTTTGCTGGAGGTCAGCATGGACTGAGGCGGTAAGCTGGAGTCACGCTTACGCCCGCCATCTTGAAACGGCAGTTTAAAACAGCCACGGTTTTACAGATAAGACACGTGGCCAGAAAAACATAAAGATTTACAGTAAAGTCAGACTTGGATAAAGGAAAGCCTCTAAAGGTTTACAGTGTGTTCAAAAATATATGTGAGATTGAGAGAGAAAATGAAACGACAAAGTGGTATATAAATACAAAAGCCGGCGTTGTGGTGGCGCACACCAGTAGGATTTACTCCAGAGGCAGAGGCAGGCAGATTTCCAAAGAGAAATCCTGTCTCAAAGAAAAATAAATAAAGTAATAATAGATAAATAAATAAGCCACGTAAAGATGGAAAATACACAGAGAGTCTGGATACTGTACGCTATTGTGTTTTTCAGTTTTTTGCTTGCTCAGGAAGGAACTGCTACTAAAGTACACTTGATTATAAATGCTGCTAAATTAATACAACTTATATCTTTTGAAAATACCTTGACTTCAAAATTTAAGCATAAGGATATGTTACTCGGAAAAGGAGTTTTTATTTATGTTTCTACAGAAAATGAAAAGCTAAGGATTCCTTCCAGGCTTTTGTGGTTTGATGAACCAAAACCCCCGGAAGCAGTGGACCAGGTGTTCCAACAATTGAAACAGCGAAGATGATGCATTCTTACAGACCCTGAAAATATGGACTTATACAGGTTTCTGAGTTTTGTCATGATCCCCATGGTATAAACAGCGCCACCTTCCAGCAGGAAGCAATTTGGAATCAGCGACGTCCCAATTCCCATCTTGGTTATAAATCTTTGTTTTCATTTAAATGGGATTATTTATAATTGGCTAGTGATCACAGCCAATCTTTTTTAATGGTAAAAAGGGGAATTATGGTATGGGTATTGTTTTTCATTTATTGATACAAATTCAAAGTCAATTTTGTGATAAGTATATTTCTCCTCTTGACTAAGTATTGTACTTATACTCTTCTTTTAAAATGTAATGCATAATTAAATACAGACAATAGATAGTTACTTATAATAGTTAGAATTTATAGTTAGGTAAGTTAGATTTTCTAGATATACAAAAATATATTTGAGAAGGACAGTCTTCAAACCTCTCAAAGACCTTCAGAACATGGCATTTAAAATGGTTTAGGGTTTTTCTTGACAATGAGAAATGTCTGCTCTTGGCAGCACCAATTACATCTGAGAGGAAGATGTGCATCGAAGAAACTTGTTAGGGAGTTTGCTTTCAACATGGCAAGATTAGCCATTTGGGCAAGAACTGCTCTTGCCTGTACTTCTTGACTGTTGTTGTATAAACTGGACAAGCAGGACCCACAGGAAAGTGACTACTGAACTCAGTCTTACAGGGCTCCCTCTTCATGAAGAGTCTACGAGACTTTCTGCAGGACAAAGAAAAATGACTTACAGACTGCCAATGCAGATGGACAGTTTGAAATTTCCTGCTTTGCTGAGAAATCTTCTGGACACATTGTGGCCTATAGGCTGAAGATGGATGCCCCAACATTACAGAGGAACTTCGGGTGACTGCCCAGGCAGTAAGATATCTCTGTCAATCCTAGTATTTATATATTATCCTTCTGTGGTCTTTGATGGAGTTGAAGACAGATAGTTATAATTATAGTTTTCCTTAGTTATGATAAAAGATAAGCTACATATAGGACTTTGGACTCACAAGGATGGGATGGATGATATTTTCTTTAAATCTTGCTAAAATATTGTAACTATGTTCTTACTTGATAACTGTTCTGTCATATACAATTTGACTATGTTAAAATTAAGACCTTTCTTTTGTTTAAACAGAAAAGAGGAGATGTTGGGGAAGTCCTGTTATTTGCCTGTGCATTTGTCAATAAAGTACTGTCTGGCCAATAGAAAACCTAGATAGGAGGGGCTAGGAATCCAGGAGGATTCTGGGTAGGAGAAACACAAGAGAGTCAACATGTAACGCCATTGGGGGTAGGAAGCCTGGAACTATTCTCCGGTAAGAGACATACTTAAATTAACAATTATGGGGTAATTACTTAAAGCAGAGCTAGCCAGTAAGAGACAAACAAGGCCAACAGCTTCATAATGAATATAGCCTCCTGTGTGTTTATTTGGGACTCATGCGGATCTAGAACCAGGCTGGCGCAGCAGAGCCCAGGTGACTGGCGGGCGGAACAGTTTCTCACAAGAAAAAGCTTCCCTTAACA
>NW_024432737.1:0-22559 GCF_017639785.1 Mesocricetus auratus
AGGTGGCCCAGTAGAATGAGTGTATCTTAAAAGGAGATTTTTAGCTTGGCTTACACAATACAGGATGGGTAGTCCAACCATGGCTGCCTCACCCTTGAGAGTCTGAAGGATCCCTAGAGAGCTGCTGGCCTTCAACATGTGTCGCACACCAGAAAAATCTTGCTTCTGATCACAGGGAAGAGATCCAGCAGCAGTAGAAATTCCCATTTATCTAGACTGTCACTGGAAAGTGCTGCCAACAGTTAACTTTATCAAGACAGTTCCTCACAGGTATCCCCAGAAGCTTGCCTTGTAGTTAATTCCAGATCCAGCTAAGCTGGCAAGATTAACACCACAAAGGGCATCATTTAAGGCAATAGAAGCTAAGAGGTGAGGCCTTTGGAGAAAACGGGTCAGTAAGGATTTGTCCTGGGCCAGCATACCTTGTCCTTAGTCCCTCCTTCGACAGAGATACTTCCTGTCTTGTTCCCCATGGTCCTGGATAGGCATTGCATTTTAAATCAAGGCATACTGCTTTCCCTGTTTACTATTTTGTCATAGTCTCATCTCCATTAAATAGCAATGGCAGTCACAGATATAGTTTTTTCTCTAGGCAGCTGCTCCTGATCTGTTAAGGCTGGAGAGGAGAGGGAGACTGCACTATTAGTACTTGGTTATATGGCTGTACACTCAGTACAGAATATTAAGGCTGATATCCTTGGGAGGCCCGGCAGGAGCTAAGAACCACTTTCTCTTGCAGGCATAGTGGAATGTCATAGAAGAGCCCGTCTGTCTCACAATTCCTGTGGTGAGACAGTAACTACCCTCTTCTGGGTGACTCATGGTTAACCCTTCCTTGACTCTGTGCCCCTAGTGACACAAGCCCACCCTAAAGCCACCCTGCTGCGTCAGTGTCCCCACTGAGTAGACACAGAGCAGCCTCACTGTGGCACTTCCTTCCCGTGAGCAATAGAGAACACCTGATTCCATAGGTGCTTCTTTTACTCCGGCATCTTTGGGCAGGAATCACCAAACTGTAGTTGCCAAGGTCTCTAATTCTCAGGGACAATGTCCTGATTTCTCTAAGACTCTCTTAAATTCTTCACCTCCAGTGTTTAATGGATTCTAAGTGTCTTCTTAGTAATCTACGTGTTCTTAAACCCTCGGATTCTCCCTCCCTCAGCCCCTGCTGTGTGGGCTGTGAGAGCCTGTGGGCTGAGCGTTTGCAGTGTGAGAGGCTAGTGAGATGGCTTCTGACTTGGGACCCCTTCCCAGCACCTACCTGCTGCAGTATATGGGATGCACCGTGTCCCCAGTGCTGGCTGAATAGAGCTGATGAGTGAGTGATCCCTGGCCTGACATTGGAGTTTCAATCTATTGGTAATTCTCTGGCTGTCATTCCTTGGGGAAAGTTTGAATCAGGATATCACAATACTGCAGGTGCTTTTTGGGAGATGATAGTCACATCTTCATACACACTTTATAACTTGAAAATACAGTAAATTGAAAATGTGTCTGATGCATTTAATCTTTCAGACATTATTGTTTAGCATAGCCTGCCTTAAAGTGCCCAGAGCACTGATATAGCCCCACAAATGGAAACAATCATCTAGTATGAAGCCTATTTTAAAAGAAGAATACCTCATGCAATTTATTAAACACTTGTGTTCCCCAAATGCTGTTAATATAATATATTGTTGGGCATCAGCCACTGACTCTCATGATGGCATGCGGTCTGGAATTAATTACCCAGCACCACAAGACACCCATGAATGACAAACCCATAACTCAGAAACAGAATTCAAAATCCAAAGCACTGCTTCTATGAAATCCATGTTACATTTTCTTCTTTAAGTCAAAAATATTTCAGTCACACTATTTTAAATTAGGCTCACATGAAATAAGACATGAATAACTGAGTACTTGTATGTTAGTTACTTCTCTGTTGCCATAATAAAACGCCATGACCAGGACAACTTACAGAAGAAAGAGTTTATTGGGGCTTACAGTCCCAGAGGGCTAATAAGAGTTCGTCACAGCAGGGAGGTGTGGCAGCAAGTGGCAGGCATGGCTCTGGAGCGGGGTGTAAGAACCCCAATCTTGAACTGTAAACATGATGCTGAGATGAATCTTTAAACTCTCAATGCCCACATCCACCTCCAGTGACATAATTCCGCCAACGAGGCCACCACTCCTAAACCTCCTCTCGTTACACCACCAGCTGGGGACTGAGTGTTCAAATGCATGATACTATAGGGGTGATTTTGTTCAAGCCACCAGATTGTATAATACAATAAGGATTTGTTACTATATGTGTTTATTGTGGTGTGTATCTATGTGGACTTGTACCACAGAGCACGTGTGGAGGTCAGAGGACAACTCTGACCTCTCCTACTCTGTGAGCCCCTAGGATTGACTCAGGCCATCAGATTTAACAAGAAGTATCTTTATTCACTGAGCCATCTCACCTGCACATAATAATGATTTTTAAAGACTAGTTTCCAATAATAAGGCCAAGTGTGGTAATATATGCTTATAACCCCAGCACTCAGGAGCCCGAGGAGGGAGAATTATGGTGAGTTAGAAGTTGCCTAGGCTACACAGCAAGTACCATACCTGCATGGGTGACAGTGCCCTGAACTTCCCATAGATATAGACACACAGTCTTGGAGCCAGAACGTTGGGTGTTAATTTGCCCTGGCCAGCAGGGCACGATGAAGGTTGAGCCCAGAGAAGCCTGAAATGAGGGGACAGGAGACACAAGAAATGGACAACACACCCACAGAGAAAACTAAGAATGCTAACTTTTATATTCTAACTAGATAAAAGTTTGAAGATTTTAATTATTCAGCATTGATAAAAATTAGTTCTGTGAACTTGCATTTGCTTCTTAAGAGCTTAGTTAGAATGTTTTTATTGTAGATAAGATGAATTATAGTTATTTAAACACTGGATATTTTTATTGAGTATACTAGCAGCCAGTTATTCTTTTTGTAGAGCTGAGAAATAGCTTCTCTTGTACTTTCTGCACTGTGAAGAGGTTTAATAAGGCAGATGTTAGATTTAAAAGAACTTAAGATCCAGCCCAGGAAGACTGACAAGCCCCTGTATTCTGTTCACATTTTACACTTCCTTGCATTCACAGGGCCACACACAGGGCCCAGTACTCTGATGTCAACAATTCTTGACGAACTGAGGGGAAACAGGATGTATGGAAGATTCAAAGCCTTAGAGATTAAGGCCAGTAAGGCAGCAGTTAAAGAACGTTGTAGGAATTGTGTCTTTCTAGCATTAGGGAAGAATTCTGTCTTGTGTCTTATACTTACATTGCACTTTGGAGGTGAGAATGGTCATCAGATGAAGACTGGTATGTCGAATATGGCTGCCATTATTTTCTTTTAGAAAGGAAACTTTATTTTATTAATTGATTTAAAAAATTTGTGTGCCTTATATGTTGTTAGAGGAGGGGGAGGCAGAGTCATGCCAATATGGAGGTCATATGGAGGTCAGGGTACAACTTGCAGGACTCGGTTCATTCCTTCCACCATATTTGGGTTGGCAAGCTTGGGAGCAAGCACCTGTCCCCAGACCTAGACATTGCATGTACCCCCTTTATCCTATTCTGAGGCTCCCAAGTCTCCCTTCAGGCAGAGGGAGAGGAAACTTCCCATCCTTTGTGTTTCTTTTATTTTACTGTCAGAACACGAATCAGCTTTATTTGTTGTTTTGCTTGGGAAGGAGATGTGAAGGGCATCTTTAAGTGTGACTTGCACAGTCTAACCGTAGGCTTTTCACCCTCCTGTTCTTCCTCAGACTCCAGGCCTTCAATCTGCTTCCTAGTGTGGCAAGACTGTGGGCAATGACTGTCCCTCTGGGGATAGCTTTCTGCCTTCAAGTGTCATGCTCTATAAAAAGACCTTTGAGCACTTACACTGTTTCTGAACAGTGTCTAAGCATAGCACTTTTGTTAAAGAAGATTACTAGACTTGCTGTCACAGAACTGAATCTGCTGAGTTTTTAAATGGAAAACTGAATTTTTTTTATTTGAGTATATAACCTCATGGAAATAATTGTCACTTCAGAATTTCATGTGAGAAAGAGTCTTTAGTAAAGAAACTAAGAATCACAAGACTAGGAAAAGTTAAAATAGGTTTCTCTAAGCTGTTCCAGTCTTTTACATGGCTGTGGACTTCTAAATGAAGAGAGGTGCACACACATGAGTGGCTTACAACGTTATTAATTGTCGGCCTGCCATCCTTTCTCCTTGCTTCATTTAGTTACATCTCCCAGCATACCTGTTAGAATCATAGCTGCTAGCTGTATGCCCTTTTATTTTGTCTCAGGCAATCTGGTATGTTCTTAACTTCTTTGGAGTATAGGTGTGAAAATTGGGTTCTGGGGAGATCAAATAGTTCAGTCTGGTGGCTAATTAAAAGAAATGCATGTTAGGAATTATTTGCCTTCTAATGAGAAGAGGAGTTTTCAGTCCCCTCCCAGAGATGCTAAGACATTTTCAAAAATACCCAGTTTTTGTATGTGTGTGTGAATATGTATGTAGTTGCATTTGCATATGGTTTAGATGAAACTGGAAGATGCTTTGTTCCCTCCATCCCATATTTTGTGCCTCCTGAAACCTTACCTTGGTCCTTGAACTTGAAAATGACATTAATGTGAGTTCTTCTTTTGCAGCGGATCAAATTAGTGGAAATTGTAAAAACTGTGCGATTTTCTGGCTCCCTAGACTGGCTGATCAGCAGACTGGAAAGACTGTGGAAGCATCCTCTGGTATGTTCCTAGTTTTCTCCTTGATGTAGATGATATTTCTTCCTGTTTACTTCCATTTCTTGTTCTTTTAGACATAGCAAGTTTCCACGTTCAGCATCATGGGTTTTCTTTTTAATTGTTTGAATATTTTTGTTCATCAAGTCATTGCCATTCCTGAATAGTGTTGATGCCACAACAGAGCTCCTGAAAGGGGAGAAGAGTCCACTCAAAAGCCTGGGGACATAGACTTAGGCCACCCTAAACTCCATGTCCCAATGTAGCAGCAGTTTCACAAAGTTTGTATAGTAACAGAATAAACAAGTCATGAATCAGAGCACTTTCCGAATGCTTCAGTAGAAACACTGAGTAGAACAATTAACAACAGAGCAGGAAAGCTCGGCTGTAGGCTAGGAGCTATCTGATGGTGCTCAATCTTTTGTTTGGTGGAAGCAGTGGATTTGTTAGGATAATACATTATGAGAGGTTTTATCTGTTAGTTACAAGGCTGTTAAGTGAGACTCAGAGGTAGGTGAGAATGGCTGTTAAGGATGCTGAAGATAGCACAAGGTAAATCATAATTAAGCTCCAGGCCTGTACCATTCCATTCCACCACAATCACTGATGTCCCCATCAATTACTCAGCCTTGCAGAAGGGTCAATGGGAGGTGTCGTTTTTTTCCAGGGAATATGGGTTCGCAGTAGAGATCTAGCAAAACCTTGTCATTTACATTAATAAAATGTCTAATGATACAGTCCTGAAATCCACTAAAGAACTAGGATTCTTCTTCCTCTTCAAACTGATCAATCCTGATATACTCAAACACACAAAATTTTTAGATGTTAGATTTCTTACTTTTCCCTTTGTTATCAAAATAATTTAAAGACACAAGAATATTTGGGTGAAATTGGGAAGTCAGGTTCCCTAATATAACACCATAGTGAATTTGAAGAGGTTTCATAAATCCTTGAAGACTGTCCACAAAACAGGATAATCGTTCCAGGCAGGAACTCTGAACCTCTCTTGCCTTTGACCAGTATCTCCCCGTCCGTCCTCCCTGCCCCCAGACTCTGACAACTGCTGTCTTCTTTGTTCAGTTGTTTTAGTTTCCATTATATGGGGAATCATCTGGGATGTAAGAGTTTAAATCCCACTGTCTGTGGGGGCAGTGCAAATTTTAACCATGACAATGTACATCTGTGCCTACTAGGCCAGAGTTCATTGAAAAGATGGCAGGTTGGCATGAGCAAGTACAAGGGGTCAAGGTGAAGTGTTTCCCATGCCTGGGCTTTTCTCTAGGTGATCTTGGCTCTTGTGGTATTTGTGGGGACGAGTCATCCAGAGAAAGGCAGCCCATTCATTAGCCAGGGGCTTGGTGGGCTTCTGTTGGGTATCATCCTTTGTGTGCTCTGCACCCCACAGTTTTACAGTGTTGAGCATGTTCTTATGGGAAGCCTGGCAACTCCCCTCAGTGCAGAATCAGTGCAGGGATACTTAGGGGGCTTCAGATGCCAGAGCTTTGAATCACAGTGTTCTGGATACAGGGTGGTTTAAACCATAGTTGTTGATTTCTTGGAATTTTGAAGTTCTTTGTATTCTAAAGACATTACTTCCACTACTTGGGCAAGAGTGTCTAAGCCTCTGGTGTCCTATGAAGCCTTCCTCCTTGATGCACAGTTAAATGTAATGTGTTGAGTTTAAAAGAGACTAGCTTCTAGGGTTGATTTTTAAGATCTACTATTGCTGGTGGAGAAATCACAGTTTCTTGAGTGACACCAACTCAGATAGCTTATATGACACAGAGAAAGAGGCTATTTCATTGGAGACAGTGGTTCTAGCTTTAAAAACATCTGGTGGTGGGTGCATGTGTATGCATGGTGTGTGTGTGTGCGAATGCATGTGTGTGTACACATGCACAGACACATAAGAGTGTGCACGTGAAGGTCAGTGGATGGCTTTGGGCATTAGTCTTCACCTTATTTCTTTATTGGAAGGCTTCCTGGCCCAAGAAATTCCAGGGATCTCTTGTTTCTGCTTCCATTCCCACAATAGGAGCCCTGGGATTACAGATTCATATTACTGCCTCTGGCTTTCACATGGATTCTGGGGGTCCAAATTTCTGTCCTCGTGCTTACACAGAAAATGGTTTTTCTGCGGAGCCCCATTTTAACTTTTGATTTAAATCTTTGTTGACAGCCACTGACATCAGCAGGTCTTTATACTCACAGTAGCTGTGTTTTCTGCACAAGACCTGTACAAGATTAATGCAGTCAAAATTCTGGCACAGAAGAGGAAGGTGCTATCTGGGCCCCATTGCTTATCAAAGGAGTTATTGACAGTTGACAGAAATGATTGTCCCTCCCCCAGCAACTCCTTCCTTCCAACCTTACATTACGTGTGGCCACTGGTGGACTCCCTGCGTTCCTACAGATGGCCCCACACCTACTGCCACCCGTATCTGTACACAAATGGGTAGACGTGAAGTTGGGAGGGGACGGGGATGGAATGATTGTGGTGAACTAGAGAGGAAATGGGGATGGATATGATAACATATGAAATTGTCAAGACCAAGAACTTGATCTATCATAGGCAATTGTGGGACTATATTTTACATACATCTCAAGATTCAGAGAACAGTGAGAAGCAATGAATATCACAATGCAGGTAGTCCCCTGGGTCCTATTTTTGTCACCAATAAGACACTACAAGTGGAAAGTTAGATGGCTTCATTCTGGGTCACAGCCAGAATGCAGTGTTTTACATACTTTACTCAATGTCTACTAGAAGGCATTGTACCTTTTCATCTGTGACATTCTGTCAGTATTTCATGTGAAAAGTCATTTAGAACATTGAATAAAATAGCCTATAGGTTGGCAACATGGCTAGGCAGGTAGAAGTACTTAACACTAAGCCTGATGACCCGAGTTACACCCCTGGGATGAGAGAACCAACTCCCAAAGTTTTCCTCTGACTTTTACAACACTGTGATGCTGTGATGCACATGCCCACTCATATACACAGTAAATAAATACATAAATGAGTAAATAAATAAGTATAGTAGGTATTAAAATAAGTCAAATTACTTTTGGAATATGTATGTAAGGTATGCATATATATGAAGCATAAAGGAATTCTGTGTACAGCCTTGAACTCTGTCCCTAAAATATCTCTTTATGCATATGCCAATCTAAAAGCAACAGTGAAGAAATCTCCCAACATCTTGCCTGATGTTCCAGGCAAAGGAAGCTCATCTGTTTTACTGAGTTTCTGCCATCCTAGCATCAGATTTCGATTCAAAGATGGAGAAGGCAAAGCCCTTACAGGTCACTTGCTTGAGGTCAAGGAAAAGCAGAGAAGGATTGAATCTGTGTCAACCCACTGAGCTGTGGAGTAATGTCATTTTGTTCATCATTTTGCTAAGACCAAAGAGTTTACAGAGACTAGCCCACTGAATGGACTCAGTAATAAACTGATGAATGTAAAACAAAATAAAAAACAAACCAACAACCATAGTACCAAAAGTGGCATGGGACATCTAGTGTTTTTATGTTTCAAGTTGACACTGTTCTTTGAGACAATCTCATGTAAACTGAGCAAGCCTTTAACTCACTGTGTAGTGTAGGATGACCTTGAACTTCTGATCCTACAGTCTCCAATTCCCTAGTGCTGGATTACATGCATGTGCCACCACACCAGGTTTTAAGTAGTGCTGGGGATCAGACCTCCAGGGCTTCATGCCTGCTTAGCAAGCACCCTACCAACTAACTGAGCCTCGTCTCCAGCCTCTATAATCTCTTTGAGACAATGTATCCTAATAAAAATTTGAATAGTATCAACTTTCTGATATGATCATGTGGTCTTAAAATCATGTACTGTTTTGAAACTGGCATTACTTTTTCCTGATTGTCCTTTGGCAACTGTAGTTTCTCTGTCCTTCATAAATAGTGGCTCCTCAGACTGAAGGGAGCAGCCATCAGAATCCTAATTAGGCTGAACTGTCCTTTATAGTTACATTGCCCCATGTTTGCAGTTTCTCTCAGTTTACCCTGGGAATCTTCAGACTCACACCCACCTTCCAACCCCGAACCTCAGTCTCTTTTTGGCTTATCTATTTTGCCGATGTTTCTCCCAGTGTGTGTTTTGTTATTTTATGTACTGTGAGGAGCCGCCCTCGCTATCGCCATTACAAGATGGCGCCGGCATCCGTTGTTGGTTGGAGTAACCACTGCTTAAGCTCTGCCTCTCCCGTGGCGTCATCTGGGGTGATGAGCAAACCACCAATCCCGGCTCTACACGTCTCACTCGGAGCTCCTAGGCTTATATAAGGGGCTGGGTTTCTTAGCTTGGGGTCTCCCCTCAGAAGCTGATCATCTGTCTCTCAAGATGCATTAAAGCTTTACTGCAGAAGGATCCGAGTGTCCTGTGTCATTCTTGCTGGCGAGACTGTGGCGCGGGACAATGTACGCAAAAGAAAATTATGCATTGGCTCCAGTTTGCATCTCTGTCCTGATTTTGCCAATTTGTGTCCTATTTTCAAATTTAACCTTTGTCAACTTTTCCCCCTTCTCAATATCATGTGAGCTTGAGAAATAATGAGCTTATTTTCCTCTTTAGCCTAAAAAACATACTGAAAAATTCAAAGTATATGTAATTATGTATGTTTTCTCAGTTAGGCTTGAAGCCACAGCTCTTGCAGTCATGATTTTTAAACTTTATGCATTCGAATACTAATGTGACATACATTTTTTTCTTTCTCCAGTTGGGTAAGGTATAGAAACACTATTTAGGATAACTTCCATTTGCTTTTATGACTTATCCCTTGTTAACAAAAAGAAAGAATATTCCATGCTGTTTAATTTATCTTATACTGAAACTACAATCATTTATTTTAATATTTGTGTATATATGGTATGTTCATGTGTGTATATATGTGTGTGTGTGAGAGAGAGACAGAGAGAGACAGAGAGAGACAGAGAGAGAGGAGAGAGAGAGAGAGAGAGAGAGAGAGAGAGAGAGAGAGAGAGAGAGAGAGAGAGAGAGAGAGAGAGAGAAAGAGAGACCGCAAATGTATACATGTATGTGGACATCACAGGACAATCTCATATTGGTCCTTGCTCCCTACCGTTTTTGAGATAGTCTTCCTATTGTTCACCACTGTGTACACAGTATAGCTGACCCATGAGCTTCTAATGCTTCTCCTGTTGTTGCCTCCATCTTGCTGCCAGTGGTTTATTCTCACATTATCATTCTTCGGTGTTGCAGTATACTCTGTTCACATCCAGATCTAGCCATATTCCTTTTCTGATGCATTCAGTTTTGAGCATGCTGTGAGCTTTGTGAGTGATTATCTGCTAAGAGGACCTGTTCTCAGTATTCTATTGCTTGGTGGTTTTTCTTTTTCTGCATACAGCAGAGGCTGGCTAACTTTCTGTAGAAGGGTAATGCCTCAATATGGGTGAGTGACACAAAATGCCACGAGTCCCAGAAATGTGTTGCTGTTCTTAAACCTAGTGGCGTCTGGACAAGGCCTTTTGGGTTTGGTGTGTGGGTCTCCTCTCACATTGACAGTTTATCCTCTCCTGGGTGTCAGGGACAAGCATGTTCCTGTCGCCTTCCTCCTCTGTAAAGGCATAAAGAATCAGCCCTCATGACCTCATGTTATAGCATCCAGATAATAGTCTAGAGCCTGAGTGCCTGAAGATCTCTTGTACAGTCCCTCAGTTCAGATTTGTAGTGGGAAGTAACCACTGTCAGTAAATGTATGCATTAGGACAACACAATAAACTACATTAATAAATCGAGGCATCTATGCGTCTGTAGCAATAAATAATGGAGAGAAAAAAGTCAGGATAGCATAGGAAACCTACTAGAAGTACTTTCCCATCACTGGCATCATATTTTATTGCTGCATTTTAGATGATGGTGACAGCAGAGGGCAGATTTGGTACCCTGATGTCAGCATTTCTACCTTGACTCTTGACTTCTTGAATTTCTGTTTTCTTTGACTCCCCCCCCCATTATTGTCAGGCTATTGGACAACAGCTAAATTAGCCCCAGATTTTGAGGTCCTATAGAAATGAAATAGATGTGGCATCCATTGCCCTTGTCTGTAGAGGACAAGGATCTGGGTCAGGCGTAGGTCCTGAGAACTTGAGAGAATGATGCCTGCATCCTCTTTTGTGAGCCTAACAAGCCTCTTTTCTAAGAAAGTGAACTCCACTTGACACATAAGGACTTCACTACAGAGTTTTAGAAGCTTCTTACCAATTCTGTGCAGTTCTTAGAGACTCTGAGAGCGAGCCAGTGCTCTGCAGGTTGTGTCTCCTGATGAGCAATATTGGGTATATAGTTTATTTCTTTATTAATAATTGTTGAAATTGCATGTGTTTGTGTTTGTATGTGTGCACATGGGTATGTGTGGTCAAACATGTCACCGTGTACTTGTGGAGGGCAGAGGACAACTTGAGACTTCTTCTGCCATGTGTAGCCTGGGGATCATAATCAGGCCAAATAGCTTGGCAGCAAGAACCTTTATCAACCTGAGCCATTTTGCTGGCCCAATGATGGGTCAATAGAAAAAAAGGAACATGGTTTACAGTTAGCTTTTCAAGTATACACTAATCATTCTGATAATGAAACCCATTTTGTCTTTGTTCTTTTATAAGCCTTAAGAAGAAAAGGCATGTACTTTTGTGGTGGTTATAATTTATATTTTTCATTTCTGTACTGTTCTGTTTATTTCTTTTAATTTTTAAATGAAATATTTTTTTTCTGGGGATCCAATTCAGGTTGTCAGGCTTGGCTGCAAGTGCCTTTACCCACCTGTCTCTCTTGCTGACTAGGGTTATGTTTCTGATGCCAGAAAGCTTCAGAATCTGCCCCAAGCTACTTTCCGTCCATGCTTGTTTCACATACTGCACCCTGGTGTGCCTGCTGCTCAAGCCTGACTGATGTTCTGCCCCCTCCTCTCTGAATATCTGGGGGATACATTTGCTGAGTCCCCCAAGCCTGCCACACTGCTCTATTGTACTCCCGAGGTACAGTCACCTTCCTCAGCTAAGCTCCACACCTCTCTCCACTGAGATCTGTTGCCTTTGGATGTCTGTCTGTTCTGACAAATGCCACCTGTTGCCTCGCACAGTGCCAAACACATTGAGCACAAAGTAATTACATGTGAAATAGAGCAAGTGAAGTTGAATGAACTAAAACAAAAAAAGGAACTAGTTCCCAAAGCCTCCTTTTCCCTTTTCCTTGTCTGGAGGTCCTTCACTGCATGTTAGTGGAAATCCCAGAAGCTCTGAATATCATCAAGGAAGGGCATATCAAATCCATCATCTCACTTTTAGACAAGCATGGAAGAAATCACAAGGTAAGTGAGCTGCTTGATTTCCATAGGTGAATTCTAAAACCATTACATAGTGAAGAGTGGGCTATATATTGCAAAAGGCTAGAAGAAAGGATTTTAAATGCTTTTTTCCATAATGAAATGATAGGAAATTTGAGCCATGGGCATGTGATTGCCTACTGAAAATATACACCTGTGAGAAAAATGGAATAAATGTCCAACAAGCTAAAAAGGAGTAAAACACTGAGAGATCAAAATATCTAACATGTTATAAAATGATTTAAAACAGACAACATGTGCATGCATCGAAGCATACCTGAAAGCCTAGATATCAGTATGGTTTCGTCTTCATGTATCAGTCAAAAATAAACTAATAAATTGAGATATATGCCAACATAAGATAATTTCAAGATGTTGAAGTTTTCGTGACTGTTTTCATCCTTAGTTACCATGGAGTAAGATTGTTTCTTATATAGTCATCGTAACTGAGAGAGTACAAACAGTTCTTGCTCTGTATGTGAAAGAAAGGTGTAGAGCCACTGGGACACACACTGTCATGTTAAAATGACCAAGCTGAGGCTGTGGGTGAGGCATGGTTAAGGGCTCGTGAGAGCATGAGACCCAGAGTTCAGATCCCCCTCATCCGCATGCATGCTGGGAAATTGAGACACTTCCTGTAATCCCAGTGCTTGAGAGGCAGAAATAGGAGACCCCCCCTTAGGCAAGCTGGTTCTAGAGTAGTCAAATTGGTAAGCTCTGGGTTCAAGTGAGAGTTCCTGCCTCAATATGTGTGGGGAGAATGATTCAGGAAGATGCCCAACATCAGCCTGTCTTTCACATGCACATACACACATGCATGTCCACACATATTTGAACATGCATGCACACCACACATACACATGTACATCATGGGGGAGGGAGACAGAGGGAGAGAAAGGGAGAAAGAGGAGAAATGATGGGATCAATCACAGCTGGGGTTGTGTTTGCCTTGTGGAAAGTGCTGTTGATGAATTCAGAGTCTGCTTAAAGTCTGACTCTCCCCAGGTCCTGGATGTGTTGTGTTCTCTCTGTGCTTGCCATGGGGTTGCTATCCGTTCTAACCAGCATCTCATCTGTGACAATCTCGTGCCAGGACGAGATCTCTTACTGCAGACCCGTCTTGTGAATCATGTCAGCAGGTAATTTCCCACAGACATTGTTGTCTCTTGACACCACAGCAAGTTGTCTCTCTAGGGAAGCCAGAAGGAGGTCTGTTTGTTTTACTAAGGGTTTGTGTATGTCCTTCTCCCCCTACTGAACACTTACTGTTGTCTACCAAGTAGAAAGGTTAGTAAAATAACAATAGATGAACTGAGCAAAGTAAGAACTTACTGCAAACATATTTGTAAGAGTTTCTGTTCACTTTTCATGTGTAGAGAAGTTGTCACTGGCATCTTCAGAAGCAGGCTGTAGCTGCATTAATTAATATACAGATTAAGCTGTAGGTAGTTTGTAAGAAGTCACACTGTTCTTATGTGCCCACTACTGGTGACAAAAATCATAGGGTGCTCCAAGCCTAACACATTTCAAACTAAATAGCTAATGAAATGACATTTTCTATTGGATCAGCCTTTTAAGGAATCTGACAGTGATGAGTGTCACCTACAAGCTACCTAGTGCTATGATTTGTCTATGGCCTGTGCTGTTTGTATTTTGTGAGGTTTCTTTTGGTACTGCTTTTCTCTTACTTTTGTAGATGATGAGGGTGGGACTGGGGTGATGCTTGGGTCTGTCTGCAGAAGCTGAGCTAGTGAATACTATACCATGTTGTCTTTTTAAAAAAATCCCTCTAGATTAAAAAGAAATCAGTACCAGAAAAGCATGTCAACACAATGCTCTGTGTGGTAGAGTAAATGGGCTTACATAAGCTTCTGTCACTGTATTCTTCTATAGACAGAAGTGGTGTGAGATCTGCAGCTTTTAAAAGATTTGTTTATTTTCAATTTGAGTTTGAGTGCATGGTATATACTACATACATGCCTGGAGGATAGAGGAGGACATCAGATCCTCTGGAGTTGGAGTTATAGGCAGTTGTGAGCCACCTTATGGGTTCTAGGAATTAAACCAGGGTCCTCTGCAAGAGCAACCAGTGCTCTTAATCTCTAAACCACCTCTCCAGGCTCCCTGAGTTGTGTTGTTTAAACAGGAGATAAGGCTGATGTTAATGAGTGGTACTTCTGCTATCTCCACTTCTCCAGGGATCACCAGATATGTAAGCCCACTCTTTTTTTTTTTTTTGGTTTTTCGAGACAGGGTTTCTCTGTATTGTTTTTGGAGGCTGTCGGTCCAGCCTGGCCTTGAATTCACAGAGATCTGCCTGCCTCTGCCTCCCGAGTGCTGGGATTAAAGGTGTGCGCCATCACTGCCCAGCATGTAAGCCCACTCTTAAAATGGACTTAAATGAAACTTGCCAAAGGGTTTTCTTTTCAAAGAAAGTAAGGAGTCAACAGACAGCAACAATCCTCATTAGTCATGTGCTACTGTTGTTCATATAATAGTCCATGTGACATGGCACTTACATGAGGAAGATTCACATGTCCTGGCTTAATAACAGCTCCATTTATTATGTGATCCTGTTGTATCAAGTATCTCATTTTATAAACTACATTTGATTAATGATATGAAAATTTCAAAAGATCAGTTAAAAAAAAAGTCCTATTAGACTCTGGATTGGCTTGGTCGAGTAAACCCAACATCAGGTGCTGCACAGTCAAGGTGAGTTGAGGATGCTGTCTTCCTGGGTTATCACCTCAGTGAACTGGGGGTGCTGTCTGCCTGGGTTATCACCTCAGTGAACTGGGGTGCTGTCTGCCTGGGTTATCACCTCAGTGAACTGGGGGTGCTGTCGGCCTGGGTAGCACCTCTCTGATGGGTTTTATAATTCTGTGATATTGTTAAAATGTAGGCTTGGCTGCTGAATCAGCTACTTTCCTTGTTGTCATGACAAAGTAGCTGGCAAAGGCTATGTGGGAAGGAAGCATTTACTCTGGCTTGTAGTTTGTGGGCACAGGAGGGACAAGGCATGGCAACAGGCACAGAAATGGAGGGGCACTTTGCATGGGCAGCCAGGAACAGAGAGATGGATGTTGTTGCTTAGCTTGCTTTTTCTCATCTCTATTTAGTCCAGAACCCTAGCGCATTGGAATGTTAATGCCCACCGCAGTGAGCTCAACCTAGAAACATGATCACAGATGTGCCCAGATGTTGGTCTCCTAAATGATTCTAGAGCCTGTCAAATTAATGCCGTGTACATTGTAGAGAATAATCAGGAACAGTATTTAGAATAATGATTAAAGAAGCCATTGGAAGTTTTCTCTGTCTTTTTCTGTCTAAAAGCATGAAGCCTAATATTTTCCTGGGTGTCAGTGAAGGGTCTGCGTAGTATAAGAAGTGGTACTACGAACTCATGGTGGACCATACTGAACCTTTTGTGACAGCAGAAGCTACTCACTTAGAGTGGGCTGGGCTTCCACCGAAGGACATTCACCCCTGCCCGGGTATGGGGAAGAGTGGGGTGGCAATGGCGTTGGTGATGACCTCTTCTCCTGTGGGTTTGATGGCCTTCTCCTCTGGTCAGGTAGGCACTGTCCCTTTTCCTTAAACAATTTCCACGTGGAAATCTTGTACCCTGTCTTTCTTTTCTGCAATCTGAAAACATCTGTTGTTCAGACCGTCACCACTCAGACAGTGACTACAAAAGTTTAACAAAAAGCATATTTTTCATGACAGAAAAAGAAAACAATTGAGTACATTTCCAAAGGGCTGTGAAACTTACAAACATTAAGTTTGTAATTAAAATAACATTCTAATGCATGAACAGACTGCAAGAATCTCAGGTGTTTTTGAATCTCTTTAATTGGTTTGTGAAAAGATATAATGTTCCTCATAAAAACCATACAATCCAATGACTAGTTTAGATCCTGGTGAGATAGTGTAAAAACCAGTCAAACAGAAGTTCCACGGGACTAGTCCAATCATGTCATGGCTTGACAGGTGTGGAAAATTAATATTGCACATATATACGCTCAAGATACCAGCTGCTAATTCTCAGTACTGATCTGAATACTTATTACAAATGCTGAATTCTTAAAAATTGTATTTCTTTCTCCAGATCACAAGTAAGTATTCTGTGGTTTACTTCAGAGTTCAGTTCTCCTATAATAATAGTGTTATTTTGTATAATATTATAGTTTTCAGGTGCTGGTAATCACTTGGATGTTGCAGGCATGTGTAGTTCATGAAGCTGCATTTATATGACAGTTCTTGGGTGACCATGGCATGTCTTACACTTAGTGTGTGGAAGACACAGAAAGTTATCTTAAGTCATAAAAGCTGGATTTTGTTCCTTGGTTGTGAGTGATGTTCATTTATTAGTTTAGAGGCTTAATTCTGGGGAAAAAGGCTTAAAAATTGAAGTGAATTAAGTCCAAGAGTTGATGGTAATGAGATTAATGAACTCAAAACACCTGCAGAGTTACATCTACACAATAATATTTATTAGACCTCTTTCATCCAGTACCAGTAGTTCACATGTCATGAGGGAGCTAAGTTTTAGATAGCTCATCTAGCTCTTGAAGTTTGTGGCCAGAGGCTTCAAAATAGCGTATATTGCCTCCCTCCAAGTGCATGAGCAAGTCAGATCAGAGCCATAATGCCTTTCTTGTTCCCATGTTAATTTTCTGTGGTCCCAAGGACAGGAAAAGTACGCTTAGCCAAATGTTGGACTAAGTTCTGTCTTATGGCATATTTGATCTATAATGCCCTGAATTCCATTACCCTCACTTCTGAGAGTTGATTCATGGGAAATGGGTCCTCCATTGGATGAACGAGCCATGTTAGAGTGTTTCCCTTGTAGGCACTGGTTGGGGGAAAGTTTTCCTCAGATAACAAAGCCTAGAGTTGTTTTATTGGGCACTTCACTTGATCTTACGTTACCTTGCAACTTTTCCTTTTGACACATTAGAAGAGTTAATGCTGCTACAACTAAAACCTATGCTTTGTGCCTTTATGAGAAAGTGCTAAAGAGAAAAGTAAGGGCAGATATAAGTGTGTATGGATGTGCTATAGGAAAGATGGCAGGTCACAGAATTCCTGGAGAAAAGTATTCTGAAACTGTTGTCAAGAGAACTTACTTTTCAACTTTAAAGTATTTTTCTTAGTGTCAGGTAGGTGTGTGTGTGTGCGTGTGTGTGCGTGTGCGTGTGCGCGTGTGTGTGTGTGTGTGTGTGTGTGTGTGTGTGTGTGTGAGTGTTGGGGGGGGAGAAGTCAGAGGACCGCCTCTGGTATCAGTATGTGCCTTCTACCCAATTTAAGACAAGATTTCATTACCGCAGTGGAATGACAGACATGCCTGCTACTGTTTGTCTTTTATATGGGTTCTGGGGTCTGAACCTTTGTCCTCATGAATGTGCCATAAGCTCGGCTCGGCCATCCGGGCCCCGCTCCCAGATCTCTACCCGTTTGGGACCATGCGCTGAGGCGGCTTTGGGGACCAGGATCGGGACTCGGGACGGAGACTGTGGACGGTTTGGAGCAAGAGGTGGTAGTGGCCTTCCCCCCAAAACGTTTGGTGATCCCGGGGAGCGGTTACTAAAAAAGAAGTGGGATTTGAGTGAACTCCCCAAGTTTGAGAAGAGTTTTTATGTGGAACATCCAGAAGTAGCAAGATTGGCTCCGTATGAGGTTGATGAGCTGCAGCGATAGAAAGAGATTGCAGTGAGGAGAGATGTTTGTCCAAAACCTGTCTTTGCCTTCCATCATGCTAATTTCTCACAGTATGTAATGTAATGGATGTACTGATGGATCAGCATTTTACAGAGCCAACCAATTGGTTTTCATTCATATGATCACTTGTGTTGTATATATGTATACATGCATATATATATCACGTATATATTCATATAACATTTAGCAGGAAAACTTTCTGAGAAATGCAGTTCCATAGCATCTTTGTGATACAAGCATCATAAAATGTACCTCCCCAAAACAAGACATCTGTGGCCTCTCTAGAGGCTGTGCTCTTTGAGAACTGTGATCGTATAGGAGCTCCATCACTAGTTGACACTGTTAGGTAGCTCACATGCAGGTTAAACATTGCTATTTTTATATGTGTTTCTAAAAACCCACTTCCTACTGATACTGCTACTGGTGACATCAGCAGTTTTGCAAATGCTTTCCCAGCTTCAGAGAAGGTGTTGGCTCTGAGGGTTACCTGCATGTCCCTGTTACAGATGTAAGGTAGTGAGCTCTTCTCCAGTCCCCTGACATTCCAGATCAGCACCATGAAGCTTCATATCTCTGATTCACAGAGGAGACTTTGCTCCTATGTATCACTTAAAATCTTTTTTTTATTTAACCATTGATAATACCAAATGTAGAAGAAGAATGTGGAGCAACTGGATACCCCCACTAAGGAGATGTTGAATGAATGTTCCACAGTCTGAAAATCCTATCAGTCTAACCATTCACTCTTTACAATGAACTGTACACATAGCCTTCACATCTTTAGAGATTTGTTCAATAGAAAGGAATCCATCACAGTCCACAGCTAAAACACCTATCACTGTACAGATTGGTAAGTGAAGGTATGGACTATGCACTCATGTAGAGTACATGGCACATAATTCCATGTGTGAATATTATTGAAAACAAGCTTATTTGTACTAAAAGAAAGTAGTTCATTGGGGGCTAGATGTGTAGGGAGGGAGGGGCTGCAAGGGTATCCTGGAAGGAAGATGGGACGTTGTAGGGGTTTTTCAGAATTGTTCTCCTTTCAAACCACATTGTATTTGTACTATAAGTTGATCATCCTCTTGATCATTGTTTGCCTCAATGCTACAAACATAATAGTTTTAGCTATACCATTTGTTTCTATGCTGGATAAAACTCTGTTTGTCAAATTATTCTTGCAAAGCTTTGTCACAATTGGCTATGGCTTTATGCCCCAATCCCTCATGAAATGTTAAGCACTGTTAGTATGCCTATGAAATGAAATATCTTAAAGATAAACCAGGCAGGCATTTTTCATGTGCTAATTTCAGCAGCACTGAAAAGTACTGCTGATTGGCAGACTGAGTATCTCTTGTCCATGATGCTTGAAATCCATTGTGACTCAGGTGTTAGCATTTTCTGGATTACAAAAAATTAGTGCGAACACATAATGAAGTATTTGATTGTTTCGAGTGCACCTGCCTTTTGAATGTGACCTGTCATCTGAAGTCATATGTCGACATTTTTGTTTGTGATTCCATGTCAGCACTAAAAAATGTTTTAGATGTCACAGCTTTGGGGATTTTAGATTTTTGGTTTGCAGATAGTCAGTATATATATCAAGTTTTTACAGACTCTGGCACTGACTCAAGGAGTATAAATAACGTGCTCTAAAATGATGCATTCAGTGAGTAAGACATGTCTAATCAGAGCTGAGATCTGCCTCTGTGTTAGTGTTCCCTCACTTAAGCACCTCTTCATGCCTACTCCATCACTGAATGGATGAATGACTCAGTTCTCTCCAAGATACCTTTGCATCTCAGACAGGAGTTCCTGCATTCAGATGGTTTCAGTCTCCCTCTCTACCAGCTGAGTTATGGGGGATCCACTCAGGCGGTTTTTAATTGGGTCAGAGGATATTAGACGTTCAGAGATGTGTCAGATATTATGGCTTTTGTATGCAAAGTTCTTGGGTTATGTGATATGGAATTCAAGGACATTACTTTCTTATAGAATTGATTCATAATGGCTATTCTTTGTTATATTTTAGTGTGTCTTATTATTAAAGTTTAACTAGAGAGAATTTGTGTCAGTTATCATGATGTTAAAAAGAATTGCAAAAAGGATACATTTGTTAGGGCTAGAGAAATGGCCCAGTGTGGGGGGTAAATGGGAGGTGGAGGAAACAGAAGAGAAGAGGGAGGGGGAAACTGTGGTCCATATGTAAAATAAATAAAACATTAATTTAAAAAAGTGATTGCTTCTCTTTCAGAGGATTCAAATTCTGTTCCCAGCACCCACATCAAGTAGATGACAGCTGCCTATAACTCCAACTCTAGGAAACCCAATGGTCTCTTCTGGCATCCCTGAGTATCTGCACTCACACATACACATGCATACACGCAAATAAATGAAATTCGTGTCTTTTAAACCACTTCTGGATAATCTCACTCACCAGACTTAATATAGGCTCAGGTTACTTCCAAGTGAGAGATAACCCCTTGCTTATCATTTATTTGCAGGTAGTTTGATATCTGGCTGGCTGTGTGCTGCAGAGCTGTCAGATGCTGGTGTCTAAGGGTTACCCAGACATTGGGTGGAATCCAGTTGAAGGAGAGAGATACCTCGACTTTCTCAGATTTGCTGTCTTCTGTAAAGGTAGGACATGAGTACTCAAAGACTGGAAAAACTGTGAAAATAAGGGTTCTGGGGCTGGAGAGATGACTCAGTGATTTATATCACTTATCTGACCCTGTAAAGGACCCAATTTTAGTTTCCATCACCCATTTAGAACAGCTCACAACTGCCTGAAACTCCAGCTCCAAGAGAACTGACATCACCTTGTGGGACATCTGTTCTCTCATGCATACAGTGTGTGTGTGTGTGTGTGTGTGTGTGTGTGTGTGTGTGTGTGCATAATTGAAAATAAAATTAACATTTTTCAAAATGAAAAATAAGGGTACATTATAGCTTTTTCATAAAGGAAGTGAATATAAGAAATTGTATATTTTATTTAATAGTTTTCTTTCCACAGCAATAACTCATACTACATTTTTACATGGATTAACTTGAAATCTGTATGTACCTTCTAGATTTTTTGCAATTGTCTCTTAAGGGTTGAGATTGCAATTTCTTCTTCCATAACAAATAGTTTGTAATATTTGGCTTTACTTGGAAACTATTATCAAAGAAAGTAATATATATATATATATATATATATATCCCTTTTTCGCTGATATGACAGAATAGTAGGTAGAGGCACCTTGAGGGAGAAACGTACTCAGTCCATCCCTGCAGGAAAGATGACTGCACGGCCTCGTCTGTGGTTGACAGGAGCTAGCATTGCAACTTCATATATGGCACCAACCAGGAAATAAATAGTGAGAGCTAGGAGGTAGCCGAATGCAGGTATCTGAACGCAGAATTTCCTTCAAGGCCCTCTCTGACAGCCTATGATAGCTAGTTAGGTCCCAGGTCCCAGTCATCCTCCACAGACTCCCAAGACAGAAGTGTCTGTTGGGGACAAGTATCCAGACACAGAAGTCTCTGAGGCTCATTCAACATGCAGACCACAACAGTATACATAAAAGTTGTGATGTGTGTTGAGTGTTGAATTTATGGGCCAGTGAGATGACTCAGTGGATAAAGGTACTTGCTGCCAAGGCTGACCCCTTGACTTCTATCCCTGGAACCCACAGGGTAGAAGGAAAAAATAGTTTCTGCAGGCTGATCTCTGACTTCCATGTGGTGTGTGAGCTGACCCCCCTCCCCCACCCCCATAAATACATACAATTTAAAAGCCGAATTTACTATTATAGTTTACTTCTAAGGTATACATGTTTCTTTAAATGAGAAATGCTTATGATATATGGTCCCTGAAAGTCTTGTATTTTGTTTATGTTACTCTTTTGACTGCAGGAGAGAGTGTAGAAAAGAATGCAATATTGTGGTGAGGTTGCTCATCCGGAGGCCCGAGTGCTTTGGTCCTGCCTTGAGAGGGGAAGATGGCAATGGTCTCCTTGAAGCCATGGAAGAAGCCATAAAAATAGCTGAGGATCCTTCTAGAGATGGCCCTTCCCCAGCAAGTGAATCCAGCAAAACCCTGTAGGTCTACTGTGCACACCTCAGAAAATGATGTCACCCCACCAAAGCTGACAACATGCATTGAAGGTAATCCTTTGCCCATGCCGCCATATTGCAGATGAGTAATGGGGACAGCTCTCCCATGCTCACAGTTACAGGACTGAGTTGCCAACAGAATTGGCTTCAGTGCTGCCCAGGTGAGGTACAGGACCTGCCCTCTAGAGTGTTTCAGCTGGTGGGGGCAGTCGCTGCTCTCCCACCCTTATGACTTCAGGGCCAGCTACCCTTGCTGTCAGATAAGAAAAGGGGGCAGTTCTCACCCACACCTCTGCCAACAGGATCAGCTCTATTGTGCTGACCAGGAGAGGGGCACAGTCTTGGGTCCTGAGTATTGCAGCTGGTGGGAGACAGGGACTGCTCCTCTCCTGTCCTTATGCCCTTGATGGGTGGGGGAGGGGTGAGTTCTCTCTTCTGCCTCACTTTTTTTGGTGCTTGAATATCACTGTAAACTCTGCTAAAATCATGGACAATATCAATGTCATAGCCTTAAGAGTAATGATGTCTAGAATATTTCCACCACTAAATAAACTAACCCTCTATTTTTAATCCCACATCAATGACTATTTCATGGCATGGATCCAT
>NW_024432738.1:0-1445 GCF_017639785.1 Mesocricetus auratus
GCTTCTCAACCATTTTAGCCTCCTCTATTGACAATTCTCTATTTAGTTCTGTACACCATCTTTTAATTGGATCCTTTGGTGTTTTGGAGACTTGCTTCTTGAGTTCTTTGTAAATTTTAGAGATCAGCCTTCTGTCAAATGTGGGATCAGTTAATATCATTTCCCATTCTGTGGGATGCCTTTTAAAATCTTGTTGACTGTGTCCTTTTCCTTACAGAAGCTTATCAGTTTCAGGAATCCTATGTAATAATTGTTGACCTCAGTGTGTGTGCTACTGGTGTTATGTTCACGAAGCTGTCTCCTGTACCAATTCGTTCAAGGGTACCTCCCACTTTCTCTTCAAACAGTTTCAGTGTGGCTGCATTTATGTTGAGGTCTTTAATCCATTTGGACTTAATTTTTTGCATTGCGATAGACATGGATCTATCTGCATTCTTCTACGTGCCAGCATCCAGTATTGCTAGCACCATTCATTGAAGATGTTTTCTTTTTCCACTTTATAATGTTAGCTTCCTTGTCCAAGATCAGGTGTTCATATGTGTATTGGTTAATGCAGTGTGTTCAATTCAATTCCATTGGTCTATATGTCCATTTTTGTGCCAATACCAAACTGATTTTAGGAATATAACTCTGTAATAGAGCTTGGAGTCAGGGATGATGATGCCTCTGGATGTTACCTTTTTGAACAGGGTTGTTTTGGTTATCCTGGGACTTTTGTTTTACCATATACAGTTGATTATTGTTCTTTCAAGGTCTGTGAAGAATTCTGCTGGGATTTTAATGGGGATTCCATTAAATCTGTTTATTGCTTTTGGTAAGATTGGGTAGTAGATCAATATTTATCCCAGTTATACAAAAGGATTTTGGACTGCCATCCAACAATGAGAGATGCACTCTCATCCTGAACTCTTGGCAGAGGGTCTAGGACCTGCCCTGGGTGAAATGACAGACTATGGACACCCCCATGGAGGGGCTCACACTCCCTGGGGAAGTGAGGGGACATTGAGGGTGTTGGTAGGAGGGCATGGGAGGAGGGGAGGGAACTGGAGAGGGACCTGGAATTGAAATGTGAAGCAATCTTGTTTCCAATTTAAATTTAAAAATAAAAAATATATAAAAGAAGTTAAAACTAAAAAATTAAAAATTATATTGTTATAGATATTATTAGTGAAGGGCACACACCATTGTGGAGATGAGAGGACAACTTTTGAGTCAGTCTCTCCCACTTCTTTACATGGGATCTGGGTATTGACTCAGATCATCAGATTCGCTTGCCAATTGATTAAACTGATGAGACATCTAAAAAGAAAGAATGCCACTTTTACTATGTTGATCCTGCTTATCCAAGAGCTTGAGATATCTTTCCGTCTTCTGGTGTCTTCTTTAATTTCTTTCTTTAAAGACTCAATGTTCTTGTGATACAGGTCTTTCACTTGTTTGGTTAG
>NW_024432739.1:0-5099 GCF_017639785.1 Mesocricetus auratus
ATTGTGACATCTCCATATTGCACTGTGACATCGCAGTTATACAAAGTGTCATCACTATACGGCACTATGATATCACAATTATACACTATAGTGCACTGTAACAACACAATTATACATTGTGACATCACTATTCTGCATTGTGACATGACAAATATATCTTGTGACAGCACTATTCTGCACTTGACATCACAATTATACACTGTGACATCACTATACTGCACTGTACCTTCACAATTATTCAATGTGGCATCACTATAGTTTACCATGTCATCACAATTATACACTGTGACATAAAAACAGTACATTTTGACATCACTCTTCTGCACTATGAAACACAATTATACACAGTGACCTCATTAGAGTGAACTGTGTCAACAGAATTATACAATGTGACATACCAATTATACACTGTGACATCACTATAGTGCCATATGACTATGCTTCAATATGACATCACTAAAATGCACTGTTATATCACAATTATACATTGGGACATCACTATAGTACACTGTGAGACCAAAATTATACAATGTGACATCACTATACTGCCGTGTGACATCATAATTATACACTGTGACATCACTATGCTGCATTATGATATCACAATTATACACCTTGACATCACTATAGTGCATTACAATATCAAAATTATACACTGTGACATCACTATAGTACACTATAAAATCAAATTATACAGCTTGACATCAGTATAGTGCACTATGAATACAATTATACCCTGTGAAATCACCTTACTACAACATGACATCACAATTTTACACTGTGTCATCACTATAATACACTATGACATCACAATTATACACCATGACATTACTATGGGGCAGTACGACATCACAATTATACACTGTGAAATCACTATACTGCATTATGACATCGCAAGTATGCATTGTGACATCACTTTTCTGCATTATGAAACACAATTATACAGGGTAACATCACTACAGTGAACTGTGACATCACAATTATACATTGTGAATTCTCCATATTGCATTGTGACATCGCAGTTATATACAGTGACATCACTATATGGCACTATGTCATCACAATTATACACTAGACTGCACTATAAAAACACAACTATACATTGTGACATCACAATTCTGCATTGTGACATCACAATTATACACTATGACATCAATATGATGCACTATGACATCACATTATACATGGTGACATCACAATACTGCACTAACACATCACAACTATACACTGTGACATCTCTATAGTGCACTATGGCATCACAATTATACATTGTGACATCACTATAGTGCACTATGAACACAATATTGCACTATGACATCCCCATCATACACTATAATGCACAATGACATCACAATTATACACTGTAACATCACTATACTGCACTGTGACATCACAGTTATGCACTGTAATATCACCATACTGCAGTATGAAACAGAATTATACACAGTAACATCTCAATACCGCCATATGACATCACAATTATACACTGTGACATCACTTTAGTTCACTATGTCATCACTATTATACATTGTGACATCACAATTATACACTGTAATGTCACTATAGTGCACTATGACATCAAAATCATACACTATAATGGACTATGAAATCTGCACTTTGATCTCACAATTCTACACTCTGACATCACTATACTGCACTGTGACATCACAATTATACACTGTGACATCAGTACACTGCACTATGACATCACAATTATACACCATGACATTTCCCTAGTGCACAATGACATCAAAATTATACACCATGACATCACAATTCTGCACTATGACATCACAATTATGCATTGAGGCATCACTGTAGTGCACTGTGAGAACAAAATTATACACTGTGACATAACGATTCTACACTGTGACATCAAAATTATAGACTGTTACATCATTATAGTGCACTACGACATCACAATCATTCACTATAGTGCGCTATGACATCATAACAGTACATTGTGACATCACTCTTCTGCAATATGAAATAAAACTATACACAGTCATGTCACTACAGTGAACTGTCTCATCAGAATTATACAAAGTGACATCACCATATTTCACTATGACTGCACAATTATATATATGACATCACTAAAATATTTTATGACGAAACAATTGCACACTGTGACATTATTACAGTGCACTATAACATCACAATTATACACCAGGGCATCACTATTGCACACTATAAAATCACAATTATACACTGTGCTGCATTATGACATCACAATTATGCATAGTGACATCAAATAGTGCACTGTGACATAAAAATTAAACACTCTGATATCACCATACTGCACTATGAAACACAATTATACACTGTAACATCACTATACTGCACAAAGACATAACAATTATATACTATAGTGCACTATAACATCACAATTGTACATTGTGGCATTACTATACTGCATTATGACATCACAATTATACACTGTAACATCACTATACTGGACTATGACATCAAAATCATGCACCATAATGGACTACGACATCACACTTATACACTGTGACATCACAAAATTGCATTATGACATCACAATTATTCACTGTGATATCATTAGCCTTCACTATGTCATCACAAGTATACATTGTGACATCACTAGTGTGCACTGTGACATCACAGGTATAGACTGTGACATCACTATACTGCACTATGAAACCACAATTATACACTGTGACATCACTATAGTGCACTGTAAGATCAAAATTATACACTGTGACATCACCATTCTGCACTTTAATCTCACAGTTATACACTCTGACATCACTATACTGCACTGTGACATCACAACTATACAATGTGACATCACTATACTGCACTATGACATCACAATTTTACACTGTGACATCACAATTCTGCACTATGAACACAATTATACACTGAGACATCACTATACTGCATTATTACATCACAAGTATACATTGTGACATCATTACAATGAACTATGACATCACAATTATACAGTCTGACATCACTATACTGCAATATGACATCACAATTATACACCATGACATCAGTAATGTGCACTATGACATCAAAATCATGCATTGTGAAATCACTAAAGTGCACTATGACATCACAAATTTACACTGTGTCATCACTATTTTGCGCTATGACATCACAATTATACATTGTGACATCACTGTAGGGCACTGATACATCACAGGTATAGATTGTGGCATCACTATACTACACTATGACATCACAACTGTACAGTGTGACATCACTACAGTGCACTGTGAGATCAAATTTATACACTTTGACATCACCATTCTGCACTATGAAACACAATTGTACACTGAGACATCACTATACTGCATTATTAGGAGACAATTATACACTAAGACGTCATTATTCAGCACTATGGCATCACAATTATACAGTGTGACATCACTATAGAACACTGTGAGATCAAAATTATACACTGTGAAATCACCCTTCTGCACTATGATCTCACAATTATACACTCTGACATCACTATATTGCAGTATGGCATCACAATTATACACCATGATATTACAATAGTGCACTATGACATCACAATTATACACCTTGACATCACAATTCTGCACTATGACATCACAATTATACATTTTGACATCACTATAGTGCACTATGACATCACAATTATACACCGTGATATCATTATACTGCAAAATGACATCACAAGTTTACACCGTGACATCAGTAATGTGCACTATGACATCAAAATCATGCATTGTGACATCACTAAAGGTCACTATGACATCACAAATATACAATGTGTCATCACTATATTGCGCTATGACATCACAATTATACATTGTGGCATCACTGTAGGGCACTGAGACATCACAGGTATAGATTGTAACATCACTATACTGCAGTATGACATCACAATTATACATTTTGACATCACTATAGTGCACTGTGAGATAAAAATTATACACTTTGACATCACCACTCTGCACTATGATCTCACAATATACACACTGACATCACTATACTGCACTGTGACATCACAATTTTACACTGTGACATCAGTATCCTGCACTATGACATCACAATTATACAGCATGGCATCACTATAGTGCACTGTGACACCACAATTATACACTATAGTTCCCTCTGACATCACAACTATGCACTGTGACATCTATAAAGTGCACTATTACATCACAATTATGCACATTGACATCACTATAGTGCACACTGAACACAATTATACACTGTGACATCACTATATTCCAATATGTCATCACAATTATATACTGTGTTATCATTATGCTGCACTATGACATCACAAGTATACATTGTGATATCACGATAGTGCACTGTGACTTCACAGTTATATAATTTGACATCACTATAGAGCACTATGACATCATAATTATACATAATTATACATTATGACATCAGTATACTTCACTGTGCCATGACATCACAACTATACATTGTGATATCACTATTCTGCAATATGAAACATAATTATACAGTGAGACATCACTATACTGCATTATTACATCACAATTAAACAATGTGACATCCCTATACAGAATTATGACATCACAATTATACATTGTGACATGAATATAGTGCACTTTGAGATCAAAATTATACACTTTGACATCACCATTATGCACTATAATCTCACAATATACACTCTGACATCACTATACTGCACTGTGACATCACTATTGTACACTGTGACATCAGTATCCTGCACTATGACATAACAATTATACAGCATGACATTACTATAGTGCACTGTGACAACCCAATTATACAATGTGACATCACTATGCTGCACTATGACATCACAATTATACATTTTGACATCACTCTAGTGCACTGTGAGATGAAAATTATACACTAATACATCACCATTCTGCACTATGATTTCACGAATATGCACTCTGACATCACTATACTGCACTATGACATCACAATTTTACACTGTAACATCAGTAAATTGCACTATGACATCAAAATCATGCATTGTGACATAACTAAATTGCACTATAACATTACAATTATACACTGTGACATCACTGTACTGCCCTGTTACATCACAATTATACACTGTGACTTCACTGTACTGCACTATGTTG
>NW_024432740.1:0-680 GCF_017639785.1 Mesocricetus auratus
ATTTCAAGATGAAGAGAAAATCCGTGTGTATACTTGGGATGGGTACTGATCTGCTGTCCAAGGCTCAATAGATTACCTAGGCCTCCTCACTGACACCCAGATTCAGGGGGTCTTGATCAGTCCCATGCTGGATTCCCAGGCTGATGCCTGGGATTCAAGAGTTAACCTTTGTCTGGTCAGCTGTTTCTGGGGGTTCAACCAGCCCAGTCTTAATCCCTTTGATCATCAATCCTCCCTCTCTGATACTGGCTTTCTTGAGTTCAGCTCAGTACTTAACCAGCCACTAAATGAAGTTTCTGTTTCCCAGACTCTCTGGCCATAGGATTGTAGGCTGGCACTCCCCAGATCTATGTCTAAAATCCATATATGAAAGAGTACATGCCATGTTTCTCTTTTTGTGACTGGGTTACCTCACTCAGGATGGTTTCTTCTAGTGTCCTCCATTTGCCTGCGAATCTCATGATTCCATTATTTTTTTCTGCTGAATAGTACTCCATTGTGTAGATGTACCACATTTTCTCTATCCACTCTTCGGGTGAGGGACATCTAGGTTGCTTCCAAGTTCTGGCTATTACAAATAAAGCTGCTATGAACATAGTGGAACAGACATCTTTGTTATATGAATGGGCATCTTTTGGATATATGCCTAAGAGTGGAGTTGCTGGGTCTTCATATATCAT